>NC_086241.1:27395000-27695000 GCF_036321145.2 Pelmatolapia mariae
TTTCCCTGCATTAAAGTGCAATTTCAGAATTTCCAGTACACGTGAGAATGCAGCACAAGATCAGCACCCTTTTTGTCCCATTAACTGCGACCTGTTGTATCCCACATGTTCATTATGGGCCGCTTTCATTCTCCCATGAACCCACACGCTGCTCTTCCTTTGTCAGTACTGCTCTCAGGCTAAAACCGCTGCACCACAGGGGGACTTCAGCTCACAAGGGAAAGGAGTCAGGACTGATCCCAGGACAGGAAAGGGTCTGACTCACTGCGGTGCGGTGGAAAGGCTCCCTGCCAACATGCTGCGTTTCTTTATTGGACATTAGGGAAACCTCCATTCATGCAATGTAGCATTACATGCTTACTAAGCCCAAATTGGGTTGCTTTGATGTGTAAATATCTCCAAGGCGAGGCGCTTGTTTGAGATGGAGACGACACAGAGGAACACTGTAGTTTGGGATAAAGAAAACGAATTTGAAAACCCGCCTCCTGAGAAGCCTTGTTCTGTTTTTGTTTTGTTTTTTTAAATACAGCTGATTATTTATTTCTCTTTTTATTAGTTTGACTGTATCCTCTTTACACATGGGTTTGATTTTCTTGTTTGTTTTTAAGTGGGGATCATTTCCTTCTCTTGCCGTTCATTGAAAATTTGCTGCAGACCTGCACCCTCCCTGCTCCTTCACGCCCGTTAAAAGAATTTTGGTGAATGATGAAGGCTGTGGATTATACAAAGTTTAACAACCCACTGTTTGCCCCTGTGTTTGTATTTGTAGTTTACTTTCAATTTAACTTAGTTTAAGTACTGAGCACGTGTTAAGTGTCCTGTTCTTTGCTTTTGTAGAGCGGTAGCACTGCAATGCAAAAGCTTGCTTCATGACATATAATTGGTTATGTGCTAGATCTTTTAAAAAAAATTTTTTTTTTTTTTTTTTTTTTTTTGTGAACTGAACTTGTTTTTTAAGTTGCACTCTTTTTTTTTTCTTCTTTTTTTTAAAACTTGTTCCCCCTCCTTTTTACGATTTAAAGTTTGATTAAATTTCATCAAGTAAAAATTACATTTAAAATTCCAAGTAATATAAGATTTGGAGTTGAATATGAGATCGTGTAAAAGCTTCCACAGCCATTCCTCAAAATATAAGGAATGTCCTTTTAATGCTGAGTTTGACGTTTCCATGAATGCAATCAACATCTCAAATATATCGCTAACCTAAAACTTGTCCTCGTGCACAATCCACATCACACCCACCTGACTGAAGAGGATTTAACTGGTGAACAAAGTCAGGGAATACACTTCCAGAGTTTTATTTTCCCAAAAGAGCAGGTGTTCCTGTTCATTTCTACAACTGTTTGCATTTATTGGGCTGAAACTGCAGCATGACATTTCAGGAAGAACTGTTTGGATTTGGATGGAGAACACTGGTCAGAATTTCTGACTCCAGATCAGTGTGCTGAGAACATTAATTTCGTCTGTGAAAGTTTGAAACAGACCTTGGATCAGAGGACCCCAATTAACATGGCTGACTCATAGGCAGCAGCCAAGTATGCCACAGGTTTGGACCTACAGAAGATGCTGTGGCTGGCTTTAATGCCTAATGTGAATGTGCCTATCTGTATATACTGAAAGTGAGTGACTGTGACTTGAGTCTGATGCTATGTGTGTGGGCTGATATGCTGATACGGTCATGTTAAATAAAGAAGTCATTTTCTAACCAGCTTCTTGATTGTGTTTGGATTTATACACACGAATGCTAAATGTAGAGAGCTTATTATGCTGCTTTTATAAACAGAGTATTTAAAATTGTTCTGCAAAGTCCTTTTACTGGAGGTGAATAAAACATTTGTTCTTTTCTAAGTATAAATAACTAGCATCTTTATTCTAAACTAGAAAGGTCAAGTGTTTAATTTAATACACTTTGCAGTATACCACAAAGTCAGTTAAGCATAAAGCATATAACTGTTTAGTCAGAAGACAGACCATTGCAAATTCATTTGACCTCCTTTGGCATAAATGGAAATGCAAACAGGTGCATGAACAGGGCTATAGAAGGGTTTCAACCCAGTATGGAGCTGTGGCTTCAAGGCGTTTGGTGCCTGTTGCGGTGGTAACCCCAAACCAGATCATGGACACCAGAGGGGAAGGGGGCTGTGAAGCTCATGGAGTCCTATTAAGCATAGTTAGCTTGTGGGACTCTAGAGGCAGCTGACAGGTAAGGTCATGGAAAAAGTGCTTCGGTCAACACTGATTCTGTTGATAACTTTAATGGGCAAAATGTCTAGACGAAGCCAAGTGGCAGAGGATTTCCAGTTTGCTGGCCTCAGAATCCCATCTCTGCTCTTCACAGACGATGTGGTTCTTCTGGCCTCCTCAGGCAGTTGACTTCCAACAGGCATTAGGGCATTTTGCAGCCAAGATAAAAATCAGTACCTCCAAGTCTGAAGCCATGGTTCTCAGCCGGAAAAGGGTGGAGTGCTCATTTAGGGTAAGTTGCTGCCCAAAGTGAAGGATTTTAAGTATCTCGGGGTCTTGTTCACTACTGAGAAAAGAGGGCAGGAGATTTACAGATTAGTGCAGCATCTGCAGTTACCCTGTTGTGGTAAAGAAAGAACTGAGTGTAAAAGAAAAGCTGTGGACTTTTACCAGTAAATCTACCTTTACTTATCTCCACAAGGTTTGGGTAGTCACTGAAAAAGAATGAGACCGAGTATGCAAGCATTGGAAATGACTTTCCTCTGAAGGAAGTTTCCTGGGCTGGGCTGGCCTCTCCCTTAGAGATAAGATGAGTTCAGTCATTCAGGAGGGGCTCAGAGCAGAGCCACTGCTATTCCACATCGAAAGGAGCCACTTGAGATGGTTCAGGGATCTGACCAAGGATGCCTCATGGAAACATCCTAGATAAGGTTTTTCAGTTCAGTTCAATTCAATTCAATTTTATTTATATAGCGCCAAATCACAACAGCAGTCGCCTCAAGGCGCTTTATATTGTACAGTAGATCGTACAATAATACATACAGAGAAAAACCCAACAATCATATGACCCCCTATGAGCAAGCACTTTGGCGACAGTGGGAAGGAAAAACTCCCTTTTAACAGGAAGAAACCTCCAGCAGAACCAGGATGTATCTACTTAAGCTGCTGTCCCCACAGTCCAAATCTAGATAAGCAGGAGAAAATAGATCTGATGTGTGATTAAAGTTATCCTTTAATGTCTTTGAGAAGTGTATATCATATTTTAACTTGATGAACTGACCTATTAAAGAATCAGGGTTACCTGCAAAATCTGCAAAATAGAAGCAAGTAGTGAGCAAAGGGGAATGAAAATCAGACAAACCTTTTGACTATACACACTACAGGGTCACAAATATGTGGGTATCTCGAATCCTGTATGCAGGACGTTACTCTTTCGTAACATAATCTTTTAAATATCTATCATGGTCACCTAAACCTGAAGTCTGTTGAAAGGAACTACTGTTTCCAGTTTGAAAAAGTTAGAAATTTTTACTTTTAAGACTTCTTTAACAGTTTCGGCAGAGCTAAGCTGAGAGCTACTCCAACAGAGGTCTTCTGATTTGGTTCGTTCTCCTAAAAGTCCGTCTCTTTTCAGTTTCTTCCGCAGCTGGATGACTTTTGCATCCAGAAAATCTTGATATTTAGTGGAATTCATTCTCACTTTCTCCTGTGCCACTAGCTGGCACTCAAACCAAATATTACCAACATACCTTTGGTTTGTGGTTAAAGAGCAGAATATATCCACAGCATTTGTTTCCAAATAACTTTAGCCTGCCTGTATGTTGCTTCGAACATGTCTCAGGTTTGATATCTTTGTAATCATCAGTCACCTACAAACCATACTTAGTTTATTTTTACCACAAAGTTTAGAGAGTTGTGCTCTGGAAATGTCAGCCAAACAATTACTGACCTGCATTACAAATCTTAATGAGCTATTAAGGCCTAAGAAATGAAAACACTTGGACATATTTGTGGAGGAGCCACACAAAAATGTAACACACTGCATGTCGACCGAGAGACCCTCTTCCTCCATAAACAAGTGTAACGCTGCCTCCACACACTCCCTAGAAATGCCATTATCTAGAGACGTAGTTTGTGCTCAACAGACAGCTCTACGCGGGGGCCTCTTCACCGTGTTCTGACCTTTTTTGCTATCATGTCCCATTTTTACAAGGTGCCAGGTGGACATGACACTGAGGCAGGGAGAGTTATCTGCAAGATGACAGACAGCAGAGGAGGAGGAGGTGTGGCTTGTCAGCACCCGGGGTCAGCGTAGGGGCCGGGGAGACGAGCCTCAGGGTCATAAGACATAACAGCCAGCACTCTGTGCGCAGCTTTTTAGGGTACTTGAAAGGTCGGATGTACCAAGCATGCTGGATAAGCTGCCTGGAGATTTAGGCTGCCCCAGTGTCTCCTGTCTCAGGTCTGACTTTGATGTTAAAGTCTGTCTCTGTGGGAACTTCTTCTGCAATATTCCTTGTTTACTTACTTTGTTTTGAATAAGACCACCCATTAAAAATAAGACAGGATTTTATGACTCAGGGTGTATGTTTGAGCCTTTTTTTTACTAGTGTAGAATATAACTGCGACTGATTGGAGTCCATATGATATAAAACTATACTAAAATGTAATAGCACAGTCATATGCCAACAGATCATGCATTAATCTAAAATAAAATAATTTTAATAGAAAAATGCAGGAACATACACCTTGAGAAACTCTTGGGTTGCCTTTCCAGTTTCCTTTGGATCATTAACCATGCGTACTGTGACTCGCTGAGCACAGAATATAGTCGTGTACACTTCAGAATACATCCTGCGACTTCTATCAGTAGTGATATCACAAATAAACAGAGGTGACCCAGCTCTGGTCGCTGTAGCTATACATATCCGTGCCACAACATAGTCTCCACCATGTTTTATAGATAACATGTTGTGCTTCAGATCATGACCTGTTTCTCTTCTTCTGCATCCTGTTCTCTTCTTATCATTCTACTTTTTCAGGCCCATCCAGATTTTTTTTTTTAGATCTTTTCTCCAAAGTCTAATCCAGAGGTGTGAAACATAAGGTTTGTGGGGCCAGAATCGGCCAAAGATTCCAGTGTGCTCACTGGATTAGTTTATAAAATGTAAAGGACGGTTTACATTTTTGGACTGTTAAATGTGTTTTAATAAGTTTTACAGCATTTTCTGCTGATTAAGACAGCCCTCGTTATGAGTTTGATTTCCCAGGATCTAAACTTCTCGAGTGTAACCAGTGGTTTGCACTTTGTTCTAAAGCCTCTATATTTCCATTCATGAAGGCGTCTCTTGATTGTAGACTGTGACAATGACACGTCGACCTCCTCGAGAATTTTCTTGACTAGTTTAGATATTTTGAAGCTGATTTTCTTAACCATGAAAATAATTCTGTCATCGTGCAACTTTAGTTGTCATCTGTGGTCTTTTAGGCCTTTTGGTGTCACTAAGCTGGCCAATGCATTCCTTCTTTTTAAGAATGAACCCGATTATTAATTTGGCCACTGTTAAAGGTTTTTGCAGCCTAACCTTGGCCTTGTTCGCTTGCACTGACATCACTTTGGATGTCATATCGAGAATTTCAAAACACAGCTATCAAATACAAGTTTAACGCATGAATCAACTTCAGATCTTTTATCTACTTATTTTCTCAGGGAACAATCAGGGAACCAGCCATTAAACTGTTTATTGGTCATCTGTCCAATCCCTTTTGAGCCTCTGAAAATGGAGGACTGTGTACAAAAACATCAGGTTAAACCCCTTTCATTAAAGTTCAAATTCTGCACTTCATTCTTGATTTTAAATCAATACATTGGTTTAAAATGCACTGTGGTTGTGTAACTGTCCAAATACTTATGGAAATGACTTCATATGAATATAATAAAAGTGCCAAATGTACTACTAGTTTAATTTTGTGCAGTTCAGTAATTTCCAATATCATCTGGGAACTCCCTACATAGAGTGTACTAAATTATCAGCAGCACTCTGAAGTCTGAGTAAAAAAGAGCAATGTGTTTTCTACTCCAATGGGGGGCACTGCGCTCTCGTTGTGAACCCGTCCCCAGAGACTGCTGCGTATCCCATGGCTCCTGGTTCATCAGCAGACCCATAATCACCAGACTTTTGTTAAATTATAACACCCATCATTAGCTGTGGGACGAGCTGCTGCTTTGTCCAGCTTCCATGTCAGGAACCCACGTCCGGCAAGAGGTTCATCTGCTGCGGATGACGCAAAGCAGCCTTCCCTCTGCCCACCTCTTCCTCCTGTTCCTCCACCCACAGCCTCGCCTTCTCACCCTCCACACAGAAAACTCTAATCTTTAAGGGAAAATGAAAGAAGCATTCCCTCATTTCAACTTGCATTTTTCTTCTTCTTCTTCTTCTTTTTTTTTTTTTTTTTTTTGAAGTGAGGATGGGTGGAGGTACAAAACACAGTGACAAAAAACCTACATTTTTTGAAGAGGCATGCTTTTTTCTTTCTGTGCTATCTGTCAGAGTTGGCCAGACTCCAGTAACTTGCCCCATTGATCGAAAGCTAAAAGGGTTCGGTGAGCCCACACAGCCAGGCCTGCGAGGGAGCGTGGTGGGTGTAAAAACATTTTTTCACCCTCGTGGGTTTTTTTTGTTTGGGCTCAATCCCCAGCTCTGTCAGGGGGCATAAAGAAAACGCTGTGCTCAGCAGGGTCATGTAGGCGAGGCCCGGGGGGTAGACTATAGGTGGCGATTAGGGCCTCTAATGTGCAACGAATCCTCTTCGAATCACATGATATGAACTAATGTCGCCATTTATTGATAAAACAACAGCGCCTGGGAGGCAAGAGCTGCTGCTCTGTGTGTGCGTGCGTGTGTGTATGTGTGTGTCGTATACAGCTGCAAAGAGGACAAGAGAGAAGGAATGGATGACAACTGCATTTCTCAGGTTGTGTGCCTCAACACATGGCACAGGACTGGCTGAGGGATGGGCAAGAGTTTAGCTGGGAACGCTTGGATGTGGGTTAAAGGGCAGCACAAATATTTTACTCACACACCTACAAAAGACGTCTACTGATTCTTTTTTACTTAAATGTTATACAAATTTCCAAACTATGGCTGGGAATGTTTGGAGTACATTTGATAGACAACAGCTTCAGACATACACACAGACACAGATTAGTGTAATTATGGCTCCGACTGCTGCTGTGGGTGAGTGTGGGTGAATTCAGATGGCTCAATCCTATTTGGTAAGTCATGGTGGGCATTGGCTGCATCAATCCCCTCAGTGCAGTCACCAAACTCCTCTTTTTCCAAATGCCCACTGGTTGACACGGTCAGTTTAGGGTTTAGCCTTAAAACCGCCTCCCAACAGCCCCAGAATGTCCTGACTGTACATATGAACAGTTTTGTGCCTTTTTCTTCAGAAATTACTAAACTTATTTGTGTCCAGTTTCTAGAACCCACCTTGGAAGTGCCAATAACTGCAGTTCTTTGAATGGCCGCTTGAGGCTGACTTCAAAACCAAATCATTCCCCGTCCCTGTGTTAAAATGTCCAACTTTAGAGAAGAAATAAACATGTTTGCAGCTCTGTACAAGAAATGGTTTTTGCCTTTATGGTGAAGTTCTCTCTTCTCTTTAGGTATTCAGGCTTAAAGTTATCATTATTAGAATCATGGCTACTTTGACTGCCTAGTCTGCTTCTAATAATGCAGCGTAGGCAGCTGTCCGCAAGGCTTCTCCACAATTCACTCGACTGGACCTCTCAGCCATTTTGGAGCATTTTTTTTTAAGGAATCAACCCACAGATAATATATATTACTGTGTAAAAGTCTTTAGGCACCACTTATTTCTTTGTATTTAACTAGGAAAATGTGAGGATAGGTGTAGCCATTCATTGAAACAGGTGCAAATATTCATGGAAATACAGGATGTAAGGCAAAAATGGAGTTTGAAAACTCTACCTACTGGTTTGAGCTCCTTTATTTTTCAGCACTGTCTCAACTTAGGGAGCTTTCCTGTAATTTCTTTAAGTAATCTTCAGAAATATTCAGATTTTCTGAAGGATACATGGATGTTGGCTGCCCATTTACTGTTTCAATATTGTTGAGGTCTCTGGGGAGGACTGTGTTTGTCTATCCAGGTTTGCTTTTACGGCACTGGCAGTGTTTTTGGAATCATTATCATGCTGAAAAATGAAGCCACGGCCAATCAGATGCTTTCCAGATGGTATTGTACGGTGGATCAAAACTCATCTGGATTCGTAATGTAATCAACTTTGACAAGATCACCAACACCACGTGGGTGAAATGCAGCCCCAAACTATGACAGACCCTCCACCATATTTATGGATGGTTTCAGACACTCACTGTTGTACCTCTGTTTTGACCTCCCTCATACATAGTGATTTCACATTTAGATTCATCACTCCACAAGACCCGTTGACCTGATTTGTTTCTATTTTATGTTCATGAAACTATGTTATCTCTAGCATTTTTTGTTGAATCAACTAAAGAAATAGAAACAAATGACATGTTTTTACGACAGGCTGTTAGTGACAAAGTGTTTAAAGATACAAAGTAAAATGAGCTCTTTGCTAAGTTGTCTGTTATGTGTTGAAACAACACTTGCTCATCCTTTGAGTTAGCTATCTTTTCATCCTTGATTGATTTACTGGCCATTGTTGTTGGTTTAACAACCAAAAAACATTCCTCTGAAAATGTTAATATAGAAGGACTGGACTGAAAATGAGCGAAAAAGCAGCAAATGCCCAAAGGGAAACTTAGAAAGACCTTTGGCACATTCCTGGGTTTCTAAATATACCAACAGCTCATTGGTGGTGAACTTCAGATTTGAATTTGAATTAGTTCAGGTATCAGACACATGTAGTCTTTGAAAACACCTCGTCTGCTACATTTATCGGACACTTTCTCTCTCAACCCTCTCATCTCTAAAGGCATTTGTGGCAACAAAAGAAGAAGATTTATTTTATGGGGACTTGCTTTTTCTCCACAAAAGGTAGCCTAGTCTCCACTATGTCACTGTGTAAACAGATTTAAGTTCTCATAACATGAGTAATGCAGTACGCCACTGTCCTTTGAAGCCAAGATCACTTTCACCTCTCCCATATCGTCGCCAGCAGCAACTCTCCTCTTCCTCACAGTAAAAGTTGATATGAAACAGGTCTGTTGATCATGTAAATTGTTTTTGTGACTTTAGTGTAGTTTGATGCTAGCCGAAAGTCTAAATGCATAAGTATTCCTGGACAATATAAACTTTAACATTAACGTCTGGCAACAGAAAGAGTGAAAGGATTTCGAAGACATCTGGAATTCACCAATCATCTGCTGTATATTAATATCATATGCGAAGAGTCAAGAAGATCAGACAACATGACAAACGCACCATGACGATGCAGTCTGAATAAGCTCATCCAGCCGGAAACAAACAAATCACACCAGAGATGATGTGTTGCTATAAATTACGTGAAAGCCAGTTCAGATACGTCAGACACGCAGGTTATTAAACAGCATTAAAATACAAAAACGGGCACATTAACAGAGCACAGATGACCTTCAAGGGAAGCGCTGCAGAAGCCCAAACATCCTGGTGTTTTTAATCAGTAAATATCCCATTTCATTCTTATTTTTAACACCTTTTGCATGACATAACGTATGTCAGACAACTGGATATGACATATAGTTATTAAAACCAATGGTACCAAGGGGTCCAAAGTGTGACAAGAAAATGTCCCCCACACCATCCCCCACCAGAAATTGACACTCATTAGACCAGACAACATTTTTACAATCTTCTATTGAAAGAATGTTTTTGTCTATTGTCTTCTATTCCCTCAGTTTCCTGTTTAGCTGAGAGGAGTGGCACTGGTGTGGTCTTCCACTTTGTAGCCCATCTGCTCCAAGGTTTGATGTATTGTGCATTCAGTTATTCAGGTTGCTGTTGCCTTCCTATCAGCTTGAAGCAGGCTGGCCATCCTCCTCTGACCTTTGACATCAACAAGGCATTTTCTTCTTCACTCAATATTTTCTCAGAAGTTTCTGAATCGCCATGTTCAAATTCACCGTAATCACCTTTCTTTCCCATTTTAATGCTTGGTTTAAATATCTGCACAACTTTTTATTATTCTTGACACACCAACGGGGCAATTCTTCCACAAAACAAATGACAAATTCCTGACAGAAAATATTTATTTATTTATATATATTCAGTCTATGTGGCCATTTGAGTGAAACTTTAACGTTGATTATTTAAAGGAGAGGGACAGACAAATGTTTTCAGTATCAGTCACTGGGTGATTAGAGCAACCTGCTGCATTCAGGAGCCAGGTGGAGTCACCGAGTTGCATTGTGGGTATCATGTCCATGCCCTTGCCTGGCCTGTAGGTGTCCCCGCAGAGCTGAACCCCCCCTCCCGCTGCTTTCCCTTCACATAACTGTCATAATAGTTTTTCTCCCTGTGGAGCCCCTCCCTTCATTGTATGGACAGTCAAAACAAGCCACCCCACATGACTACAAAGAGTAAGTGCTGCAACATTACATCATATATGGTATCAGGAGGCACTGAGTTTATGGAAAAGCGCTGTGTTTAGGTGAACTGTATGTTTAAAATGTGTCAGCAATGTTTGCATCAGATTTTACTAAATTCTTTGTTTTGTCAAGTCATAGTTAAACAGTTGGTTATCAAAAGGAGTTTTGAAAAGTTATTGAATTTATTTAACCAATTATGGCTTTCAAGTTTAAATGTTGTTATCTGACTACTTTAGTTTTAACAGAAGTCTAAAGCTGATACACACTGAGTCCAAGACAGGACCGAACACAAAGGTCATCACATCTCTACTTGATTTCTAAATGACCTGAGATGATGTGTACATTTTTACTGACACAAAATCCACCTAATGTAGAGATTCAGACACTATTATTTGTTCATCACTTTTAGATTGATGTTTTAGAGCAGACAAAAGAAAAAAAAGTATTAAAACTAGAGCAACCAGGATACACAGAGGACATTTGGATTCTTAACTCTGAAATCACTGATGTGTCTTTAGTAATGAAACATTAAAATGAGAGACTGTGGCAGACTGAATTTGATAGTATATACATTTTATACATATATATACATATATAAATTTCTGATGCTGGTTACCATGGGGTCTTTTGCTTAGATTAGTTAAAAGGATAACAACTATAATTACTTAATTACGTAGTGTAGATAATGTGTGTGACTGAAGCGGCATGGAGCTCATCATAGAAAGCGGTATAACTTTAAGTATGTGGGGGTTGCACTGATGAAATTTTAACCACAAGATCGCTTGTTCCTTTTATTTTGTAATTCTTTGTTAAAAATAACCGAGGATTCGTGATCTAGACTTTAAAGAATGCAGTCAGACCAATAAGTCTGGTACCAAACTAGAAAGGCTTCTGTCAAACAAACCAACATCTTTCCAAGAGCCAGCGGTCAGGCCTCCTAGAAACAAATTCATCACACTCCTGAAATACATAAAGAGGGCCTGAGGTATTTGTGCTGTGGACTGAGTGTGAATTTGTTAGGTGATTAAAGGCTAAATATAGCCTCCTGTCTGCCCTGAACTGCAGACTGGTGACTCAGTGACAGACGTTCTCGTTCTCAAGAAGTCACTTTTCCATCACAGGGGCAAAGTGGGGCTTCAGAGTGGATTAAAACCATTATCGTGACCACAGGTCTGAATGTATTTACTTTCTGGATGGATCTTCATTATTTATTATTTTGTTAAATTCTACAAATGTTTTTCATTAACAGGTTATTTGTAATAAATCAGTGTGAGGCGTTTTGGGTTTTAGTCAAAGTCTCTGCAAAATCTCAAAGCTGCTGTTTAAGCAAATAAAGATATTTCTCAAATAATTTATGTAGCCTTTTCAAAATAAAAAATAGGAAAATCATAACAAAAAAACAAACAAGAAAGTGTAATTTAAATTTACAGGCTAGCCTTTGGTCGCCCTGAAAAAGATTTCAGCTGAAAAGCGCAGGACTGATATTGTTGCCTAGTTACCAGTTAACAAAGGACCAATGTAGTTTGCAATAAATCAAAAAATCTTGTGTTTTCTGCTGGTGAGCTTAATATGATTTGTAAGACAAAAGTAACAAATTCAATCAGCTTTTTAAAAAAGGTGTAATAAAAATAGAATAGAATAGAATAGAATAGCATAGAATAGAATGCCTTTATTGTCACTATACAGTTGTACAATGAGATACATCTGTATAGTGACAATAAAGGCATTCTATTCTATTTTTATTAAGCATAAAAAAACATTTATTTCTAACAAAATTTCTAAAAACATTTCTTTAAACTGTTGGGGATCAGAAACACAAAATGGCAAAGACATGGTCGAGAGAACTAAAACTACAATTAAGTATCTTCCTTCCATTTGTGCATTATTAACTTGATCTACAGAAGAACAGACACAAAAACAGGAACAACGTGAATCAAATGAATCCTGCTACGAATGGTAGAAAATGTCTGTTTGGCCCTGCAGTGGAAACAAAGCCACTGGTGAGTGATGGGTTGAGGCCTCCTGTTAGTCATGCCAAAAGATCATCTATCTCCCATCACTCTTCAGCCACTGGACCCAAGAGAGCAGCACTCATGTACTGCACTCCCCTGTTAGACACACTGCCAGATTTCTGCACTAAGTAACCCAGTGCTCATTTTCTTACTTATTGAGGTTTTCGGAGTCCTTTCACAGCTAAAGAAAAGAGACTAGTAAACCATGTCTGCAAACATAACTGACTTTGCAGAGCTTGTGTTTACAATGAAAAAAAAAAGTCTTATAAAGAATAGCTTCCATTTGACAGACAAAAAAAGTTCTTACTGCCACAATTACAGAGCTCAAAGAGACATCCGAGTGCTTTTTTTTTTTTTTTTTTGCTTTGGATTTGCATCTTAAAGGTATGCATATGCAGAAATATGCTGTTCCAAGAAAACATTGGGGCTTAGAAAATGTAGTCTAATCTCTTATAGTCTCATTAGTGTTGACTTCACTCATCATGAAAAAACTTTTCTCTATGCGAGTGTGCGTTTGCATATTTGAAACCTCCATTACTTAAAAGTTCATAACAAAATAAAAAGCACTGTTTTGATTGCAGTTAGAAGTGTCCCATCAACTACTTTACAGACTGTTACAGCAGTCTGTGGGCAAAACGCTTGTTTGACATGCAACCACCTAGGAGATTGTTACCACGGTGATATCACCTATTGGTTTTGGCCTCTCTGTCATGATGAAACCTAGTTTTTTTGGCTTCTATGTTTGTGGAGCTAGAAGTGACCATATTTAGACAACAGATTAGAAAGAACGTTATCAGCTAACACTAGCAAGATTTGTTAGAAAGCTGCATCACTGAACTGTAGGGGTGCATTGCACTCTTACATATCTGCTGATTAATGCTAATTATTAATGTTATTAAGATGAATGCTTAAGTAACAGTCTAAAGGAATTACTACAATTTCACTCACCCAAACTGAAGTACACACCTCGTAGATGGTCTGTCTCTCACAGCCAGGAGTGCCACCAAGGGGGGTGGGGGTGGGGCACTGGCCACCAGTCAAAATTTCCTGGCCACCCTAACCGGCAAGACTGTCCTATGTTGGTAGTAATGTAATAAAATTGCAGAAAAGCTGGTTCAAATCCCTGGACAGGTCAGATCACAGGCAACCATTCACACTCTTGCATGTTCTAATATTTATTCGTCTTTCCTGACCAAGTTTTGCTCTTAAAGTTAACTCCATTCTGGGAGAGTGACTCTCAAGATGCTTCTGCTCACCTCTGCTGAGAATCATTAAAGCAGTGGTTGGGACTTCCAGTCAATCAATCATTCAGCTAATTAAAGCAAATTATTCTAGATTTCAAAATCTTATTTGGTTTTTATATGTACCTATTTTCTGTGATATCAACTTTAATAGCAGGAAATAAACTAGGTATATCATTATTCTCTTTCTGTCTTTTTTGTCATATTTTTCAAGTAAACTACATTTGAAAACAACATAATAAAACTGGAAATTCTGTTTTTGGTGTTCCACCCCTGTGAAAAGATTCTGGAGGCGCCCCTGCTCACAGCAGGCTGTATCATTAAAATGCTTCAAAAGGCACAAACGTGATGGAGAGATCCAGTTCAGTCTATAGATGCCTGCATCTGGACACCTGTCAGTTAACTCGAGCGTTCAGGTAGCAAACGTCACCCCCCGCAGAGTTGTTATGCAAAAGGAAACATAAACTATAAAGCACTTTGGCACTTTAATTTGTCAGCCTGAGGTTGCTGCTTGGTTTGGCATCAGAACAGACTGATTGTAGCCTGCAGCACGACTGCACTTGTGGAAGGAGGAAGAGGACATGTAAGCAAAATATACAGCTGATTTGGCAACATTTCGCTGCAATGCTTCAGCGACACTAGTCTTTAACTTCAATCCAGTTTGATATTATTACAGACATTGACTAATATTTATTAGATAAATATATAAAACAATGTAGCATTAAGGATATGAATCATGTGTATATAATAACCACCAAAGGTCCAATCTGAGCCCAGCGAGCAGAGGTAATGCTAACTGAGTCAGCCACGGTGATGAAATAGCGAAATAGCTGAAAATACTAACATCAGTATCGAAAATAACTTCAAATCGAGCTGTGAAACTTTACATTTACAGTTTGAATTCATAGTGAGCCCGAGTAAGACAATGAGCTGCTGCACAAAGCTGGAGTGGGGCCCCTTTAGAAAGGTTTCCCACTCAGCAGTCATTGCAAATTATCCATCAGCTGTTTAAGGTGGGGTGGCTGCAATCAGAATTACCTCCTATAGGAGAAAGCTTTTCACCATTGTCACAGTTTTATGTTCGTTTATGGTTCGGAGTTTCACAGAGAAAACCCGATCAAAGATGTTGACACTGAACGAACAGACCTTTAACGTCAAGGAAGTTTTATTACAACTTTATTAGACTGCATCCTCTGTTTGCCAGTTAGAAGACCATAAGAAAAAGGTTAAGCGTAAGAGACACACAAAGCACCATCCAACATACCAATACGGTCTCCACCAAAGGTTTTTACCGTTTACATGGTTTACAGATAAGTACACACAATGAAACAGGAATATAGTTTACATTTCGATATAATGTAGATCCATTAATATTAATATTTAATGACATGTTTATATGTAAGTAAAGCTGTATGTTAAAGAACTTTGTGTGGGTGCCAGACCTTTTTATAACCTTAAAAGTTCAAATGTTTTTAAAAATGTTAAAAGACATGTGAATTTGCTTATTTTATTACAATAGATTGATCAAATATAAAGATTTTTATCCGAAATTCTCACTGGACAACTGCTGTGTGGCAAAACCGCCCCATTAGGCAGATTTTCGCTAATGTCACAGGCAGATTTGAGGATGTCCCTTGTTGTTTATTTAGTTGACACGAGTCCCAAATAAACAATTCAGCTTTTATTCTATGACTAAAGCTTTTAAATATCATTATTTAATATTATTATTCCTTAGGCTAAGCTTTTAGAAACTGACATGTGAACTATAGCTCTCATTGGGTACTAGACATCACTATTAATCCTTCAGAAATTATTCAGGACCACTAAAATTTAGCACTGAGATTAAGGGAGTTTCTTTGTAAAATAATTATTATTTGAGTAATATTATGTAAAAAGGTCTATATAAGGCTGAACAAGCCATTAATTACAACCTCCATTTACCCAAATGTGCATTCCTTCACATTTACTTAAAAGTATTTGAAGTACACATTTTGTTAAGTCTGCATTTTTCTCTTTTTATGTCTGTGCATATATTTGGGTTGATGCTTGCTGATGCTCACTGTGCTCAAAGGAAGTTCACACTGAGCTGTAAATTCCACCCATCAATATCTTGCATCGCACAGTGTTGTAAATCCTCAGTTCTTCTAATTGTGCAGAAAGTGTTTGTGGTAGATGTTTGACTCCCAGGTGCAAGACTAACACAGCCGTGTCATTTTAATTATTTCTTGATGTGGTTATGAAGTAACTCTGAGTCAGCGCCACTTTTTAATATTTGCTGTCGGAAGGCAGCGTGAGGGAGTGAACTGCGGAGGATTGAAGGTCAAAGAGCAACAAACAGGAAGCTGGCAGTATGGGAAATGACAAAGGAGGAGGAAAAAAAACATACATATATAAAACTGAGGATAGCCTAAAAAGGAAAACACTTGAGAATGATCCTTATGATCTTTATGACTGAGCCAAGTACAAGCACTCATGACGTCGGACTAAAATATCTGAAAAAAAGCAAGTTCTGGACTTCATGCGTATTTTGTTTTGTCATTCTACTTTTATTAGAAGATATATGAATTCCATCTGACCATGACTTTTAAAAATGTCAGCCTAATGAGTCTTATGTATTTGATGAGTAACGTGTGACAACTGAATGTAGTGCCGTTGAGGTTAAGTGGTAGATCAAACCCAGACTGTGCTTCTGATAAAATTCTGATTAAACTGAGTTTAAAGTTTGTAGAATTTGCATTTGTTAAAAAAAAAAAAGTGTCTTACTTTTTATTGTGTTTACACCATAAAACCAGTTCAATTAAGGGAGGGCTGGGGGGAGGGGGTGTATTTATCCCACTTTTTGTCATCTTATGACTTTTGTGTTGTTCAGGTTTAAATTTAAAAAAGGGGGGTGGATGAAACGGCAAAAATCCTGGAAGTTTACCTTGCAAGTAAACATCTCGTGAAATCTTTCCCCCCAAATTTAAACCTCGAAGTCTAACATTGGGTTCCAGTTTTGCTGTCTGTCCCATTATGACAAGACATTTCTGTCTTTCTCCAAGTTTCTCTAAGTTAACCAAGAATTATCAAATCCTCATGTTACATAAGGTAATTTGGAAATGGGCCTCTGGAAGTGATTTTACATTTTGACAAAAAGCTAATAATTAGCTCTCTGATTGTGATCTTCAGATTCATTTGTTCTGACAAACTGGAATAAATGTGTTTAAATTGAAACCTAAAAAGCACAAAGCGACTCTATAAAGTATTTTATTAATTATTTGTATTTTATCATCTTAAAAAGAGGACAAATCAAGGCCTCTGTCACTCCATGACCCCAGTCCAAGACTGAAGCCTGCAGCTCTGATTTCATTCATCATGTAAAGCAAACAAGAGCAATAAATATGGTACAAAAAATTTATTTAGTAACAGTTTTGTAAACATTTGAGGTAAATGAACATTTACATCATCTTGTTCTTACAAACAAATAATTCATACACAAGGCACTTCTCTTATTTAAGACAGCACTGAAAACAGGTTGCTGTTGTGAGCATTGTGAGATGGTTCCGACTCCCTGACGAGCCAGAGAAATCATGCTCTGCATGAAACATAAGAGGAGAGAGTTTGGAGGAGTCACAGGGATCACAGGCTTCGAACAAAACATCCTGTCAGGGCTTTGTATGCAGGGTTAGGGAAGGGCCAGCTACCCAGCTAACATTCTCTCAACATTGGAGCCATCTGATGTGACGTCTAACCAGAGTCCCGACAGTTCTGTGAGAACATACTGAGTAAACAAACAGAAAAATACCCCAGCTGTTATTCTGTCTCCCACCACTGTATTGTTTTTTCTCATCATCATCTGAGCTTGAGATAAAATCTTTAATAATACATTTTCTGTGAAGAGTGACTGCGCTTTGGTTTAAGACATGTTTTTCCCTTTGAGGATCATAAAGATTGGCGTCTTGCTCTCTCCCTGTCACTCAACTGCTACCAACATGAGCCCTGCAGAAAAGCAGTTTTGTTTTCTAAATGTGCAAATCTTTATCAACTACCAAGTTGTAAATGCAGATATCAAAGATGTCTTTGTCATTTGAATGGGAACCATGGATTTGGAAGGGCAGCTTTAATCTACGCATTCTATATATTCTCTTCTTTGAGTCTCTATTTGCGCTGAAAGAAGCTAAATAAGTAAGATACAGTATCACACATGATACAGTCCTGTGGGCGCTGAGAATCTCAAACCATACTGTGCCCCCCCACCACCCTGACAAATGGAAAGACAACATTTTTTGCACTGCTCTTACTCCAGTGTATTAACCAATACACAATAACTCATTGAAAAGTACTGTTCCTACAGACATATTAGTAATCAGCTATGATGTTATGCTCTACCAGTGCAATATCTCCAATGCAGATGGTTAACTTTTCACACAGTGCTGCTGTGTGAACTCTGCTCCGGTGTTGGACTCACAGGAAATACAGCAGATTATTGTTGTAAAGTTAAAAAAGCTTTCTGAAAGTGAGTGCCTGGGTTGTGGACAAAACCAAACAGCACAGAGACATAACAGGAACAGAGGACTGCGGCTAATGATGAGTTCAGTTTAAAAGTTTGGGTTTCTAAAGGTCTCTAAGAATCAAGATGAACACAACAAAATAGAAGCAGTCGAGGCCGACTGCACCCTGCGGCGTTCTGATACGCCCAACGCCAGTCACCTTGTCTTTTTTTCTTTTTTTCTTTTTTTTTTTTTAAGTCATAGCTGTTTTGCAATCACAAACTGACTACTACAAGTATGCAATTTATGAGTAAAATTCAATTCAGTGTAAAAGAAAATGACCAAAGTTGCTCTCAATCTTTAGGTGTGGGGGATTTCTGTTTTTTTAAAAAGGGGGGAGTGGGTTTGAGGGCCGAAATGTTTGCTGACAATCTTACAAAAATGGTTACAAACGTAACTCTGGAGCTCTGGGAGGCTGAGTGTTTGAATTTACAAGGTAAATCTTGATAAAGTTTTTTTTATACCACGTAGTGGCATGCATGCATTTTCTTATAGACTTTGAAGGCATTATCTTCTATTTGTGCAGTTCGCTGAGAGCATTTTTCTTTTCAGATATGTTGACTAAAGGTAACACTGACAGAGGCAGGCGTAAGGGACTCCTACTTTCCTTGTTTTTGTGCCAGGTTTACTGGCAATGCGGTGTTCAGAGAGACCCAGATGTACTCTGGACATAGCAAGAAAGACTTACCAGCATTTTTAACCCATATCCTGTCCACGCTTCACTTATTTTTCTTTAATCCCAGAACCCTTTGAAAGTTTCCAAAGTAACGTCCTATCTGTTCCATGTCATTATAACTTTTGTTTTTCTTTTTTAAAAGGATCATGGGCAGAACCTAGCTAGCCAACTTTGCCACGCAAATATGTCAGTGAATCGGTGAGTTGTAGGGCTACACATGCTGGCATGCACAACTACACAGAACACAATACATGTAAGGTCATGTACAAAACGGCATTGCGGATGAATTACTCTCAACACAACAAATAAGTCAAGTCAGTAAAATTCAGGAAGCGCAGAATGGCTTCCGGGTCTCCCGACATGCCGTGCAGCACACCGTGCACGTTTGTGCTGCAAGTTTGACAATGAAAACAGATAAAAATGTGGACCGAGATATATGATCAAGTTGCCCACATTCGGTGCCCTGTGCATTAACATCAGCTATCTCTGTTTCCTCCAGATAAAAATATTCAAAATATCCAGTCACCGGTCTTCAATGACCACTTCCATTTGGAATAATTAGTCCCCGCGGCTCAACAAAAAGGAAAAAAATAGAGAAACACCAGAAGATCCCCTTTCCCCAAATCAAACATGTTGGTGAGATGTGTCCATTTTCATGTAAAATTAATAGATCACAATGTCCTTCACTCCATCCATTGCTGTTACCGGAGGCTCCTGACTTTGTAGAAGTGCATGGTCACATATTGTGTGCATAAATATAGACTATTAATCAAGAAAAACCAAACCTTGCCTCAACTACTCTGCAACTCACCGATTGCACTAAATCAACGACAGCTAGTGGTTCAGTCATTTCACATTTGCCCTAAACATTCTCTTGACTTTCTTGCTTTCCTGTCTCATGGTTTGTTTTGTTTGTTTGTTTGTTTGTTTTGTTGCTTATTACATGTTCATAATTGTGTCTGGGTTTGGGGTGAGGAAAGTGGGATGTTATTCAAGAGGGCTTTAAGGGACATGAAAGGGCTGAATGCATTTAGACAGCCAGATCACTCGGCCTGGCCCTGATGCTGCTGCTCTTGCTGGCCCGACTGAGCCGCCGAGGGTCTGTGCTGACCGTTACCGGAGGCTCGTGCATCTCCACTGTGGTGGTGACGTGGCCTTCGTCCTGCTCGCTCTTTCCTCCATCCCAGCTGCCTGCGTTGGAGGCGTTGCCAGGGCTGCTGCCGCTGGAGGCAGCGTTGGCAGTTGCGTTGGTGATGTTGGTGTTACTGGTGGTGTTGCTGGTGGGTAGGAGCAGAGCACCATTGACGCTTTGGTGCTGCTCATTGTCGCTGCTGGTGGCAGAACAAGAAGAGGAAGGGGGAGGGGGGGTGGCCTTCATCTCCCGAGTCTGCTGCTCGGTTGCCAGGTTGGCCCAGTTCTGCTGTGTGGCCAGCCTGTGGTTGTTGTTGTTGCTGATGTAGTAGTGGGAAGAGGGGGAGGATTGGAGGGACTCCTCCTGCTGAAGGTCGTCCATCTTGAACTCTGCGGCTGAGGGCACGGCGGCTGGACCCATGGGCGGCAGGAACGCCCCGCTGCCCGCCGTCACATCTGTGTAGTTGGGAGGGTAGCTGGGGCTGGATGGGGCAGTTCTGGAGGCCGAGGGCAAACACTCAGGCTCTGCAATGTCGACGCGGCGCAGCGACTCACGGTCAGGGGCATACTCATTGGTCATGCCCTGTTTAACTTTCTTCCATCCAAGGTGATAGATCTCTAACAAATTCAGCAAAAGAGACACGCAAGCCACCACAAGCATAAATATAATAAAAATAGTCTTTTCAGTGGGCCTCGATATGAAGCAGTCAACGGTGTTGGGGCAGGGCCAACGTGCACACTTGTACAGGGGCCTCAGCTGGAAGCCATAGAGAAAATACTGGCCCAAAATGAATCCCACTTCAAACAGGGTCTTGAAAATAATGTTGAACACATAGGTACGCAGCAACGCGCCTCTGATACGGATTTTGCCATGTTCGTCCCTGATTGGCGGCTTCTCCTTTTTGCCGCCTCCTCCTCCTCCTCCAACATCGCCACCATTTCTATACAGGAGTTCTTTCTCCTCTTGGAGCCTGTTTGCCTTGCGCATCTCCTCCTCCTTTTCTTTCCGCTTTTCCTCCATGCGGACGATGTGCAGCACGTGGCCCAGGTAGATGAGGGTTGGCGTGGACACGAAGATGATCTGCAGCACCCAGAAGCGGATGTGGGAGATGGGGAAGGCCTCGTCATAGCAGACGTTCTCACATCCGGGCTGCTGGGTGTTACACGTGAAGTCGGACTGCTCGTCACCCCAGACCTCTTCGGCCGCAGCCCCCAGCACCAGGATCCTGAAGATGAAGAGGACAGTCAGCCAGACTTTGCCGATGACCGTTGAGTGCTCCTGAGCGTTCTCCAACAGCCGCCCCAGAAAGCTCCAGTCGCCCATGCTTCAAGATTTAGCCTATGGAGAAAGTACAGGCTGGAGTGGGGGAAAAGGAAAGGGGTGCCAAATAACAAAAAGAGGAGAAATAAGCAGAGAGAGTGGAAGTTAAAGAGGTGCTTAGGATTTTTAGAACAGCTTAACATTTGTCAGTGCAACAGGTGTCAAGGGCTTACCCTCACATTTAAAACACTGCACATGTAATCAGACAAGAGGATGCAAGGACATGGAGCAAAGCTTGACATTTTGTTTTGTAAGCACTTAGCAGAAAGTGGTCCTTAAAGAAATCTGCCAACTCAGACATCACAAATAGATAACAGATCAATAGCAGCTGCTTCTTAGCAGCTCTTATACCATATAGGCCACCTCTGTCACTGAACCCTGGTTTACTCCCTTTCTCTCTCTCTTTCTCTCTCACCTGCTCGCTCCACTGCACAGCAGGCATGTGCTGAGATCAACATTATGATGTTCGAAAACAGAGATGGGGTCTAGTAGGGCGCGTGCACACACACACACACACACACACACTCAAAAGCTGACATCGTCTACACACATCCTACACACCGTCGTCCCTCTCTCTCTCTATAGCAACTGTAATAATAAAACCACCAGAATAAAAAGAGATTTAAAAAAATAAAATTATTAAGTCTAGTATAGTATCTGTGTGATATATTATGGTAAATTACAGATTATTTTTAACTCAAAAACTTTAAAAAGTGAAGAAAGAAGTGATTTATATGATTTATTCTCTGGTTAATCACAATTATTTGCTTATGTATTAGAAAATAGCTGATATATTTCCCCAGTCTTAACCCAACGCCTTTACCAAGCAGCACCACATCCTCACATCGTTAAAGCTTTTGGGTTTGGCTCTTTTGCTTGATAAAGAGTTAAGCTGCTTAAGTTTCAAACTACATTTTAATATTGAAGTATAGCGAATTCAGATGCAGAGACTGGCTTATTAAAGACAAACACGTGGTAGGTTGAGCCTTTTAGACAGTGTTGTGTACACTGAACCCTAATCATGCAACATATTCAGTGTAAACACACACACACACACACTCATTTGAGGGTTAACTTACTAAAATATTCTTGTATTAAAGGTAATAAATCCATCGACTAGGGTTCACAATATGTATGACACCTAGAAGAGAGGAAAAAACAACATGTTAACTTTCACAAGGCTTTGTAAGAAATACATTCAAATACAAATACATTAAAATAAATCTTCTGGTGAAAAATTAAAACACTGCTGGTTGTTTCAGAAAACGGTCAGACTCTTTAAACACTGTTTCCATTTATCTGACATCAATATAAACTTATTGGGGGAACTGCAGCAGTTACACCCAGAGAATCAGAAAGTCGTGCTTTCCATTTGTGACCTTGTGATGACTTATTAGTGACAAACCCGCAAAAACTTAAAAAATAAATAAATAAAACCTCACTCCCCTCAGCTCCACAGCTACTTGTGGTATTTGTGTCAGATGGTGAAGAATGTAACAGACGGGTTCAAATACAAAGCCCTACCTGCCAGAGTGACAATGCAGAGTGTGCCAGAGTCCCCAGACTCCTTTTAAGCTTTGACAGCCGTTTTGTTCCCCCCTTGTTCGGTAAAACTGAAGCAACTCTTAATTACCTGATAACATGCCGTTCTTCATTTACTGTACTCCCGTTTTAGTGCAAGAAAATAGCCACGGTGGTGTTTATCCGTCATACCTTTAAAGCGGAGATGTCATACTTAAACACGAAACGCAAATCCATCTGCCATCATTGGTGCCATCACTGGAGTGCGTTGAAAAGCGGTGTGGACCTCCCGCGGCTGAAGCGACCCTCCCTCTGTGTCCCTGATCCACCCCCCCACCCACACTCAACTTGTCACTTCTCTGACAGCTCGACAAACTTTTTTTTTTTTTTCCTCCCGTTTTTTTTTAATGCGGGCCTCACAACCTCGTTCATGCACAAACTTCTCTCCGGGGCCCTTTACTTTGCGCAAGGGAAACTTTTCTCTTTCTTGTTGTTAGTTTCTGGAGGAGGCTCGGAGTCGGAGACATGAGGCTCTGTTAAACGGAGCTACCGCTCATTTCCAGCCATGACTGGGCTGTCACATTGCGTGACCATCCATGAGTGAATCCACAGAGTCATCAGCCTCTCCGGCCACACCACGCCCCTGCCAACCTCCCCAAAACCGTGCGCAAAAAGTTGTCAAAAGTTTAGAAACATTCCCAAATTATGACCCCCGGGCGCTAAAAATAGTAATAGTTACTCATTTTAGGAGGCAGGCAACGTTAAATAGCCGTGAGGTCTTTAAAAGGCCGATCCTGTGGACACACTACAATCTGTCCAAGTCAAACGTTACCTAATAAAAACCTGATATGTGGTTATAAAGAGGAAAATGTGGAGGAGAAGACAGAGAGTGTAAGGCAAGAGGATTCTCTCCCAGTGGGGGGAAAAAATCCCCACTTATCCCAAATTTCAGTAAAGTAAATAAAACTGCACATAAATGATAATGCACACAGGTCTGTTTTTACCGATTTATTTAAAAATTTTAAAAAAAAGTCTCATAGAGCAAAACAAGTTGAAGGATCAAAGTGCAAGTGAAATAATAATAAAAAAATGTCAGATTTAATCATTTCTTCTTAGAAAGCTGTTTGCTCATTAGTGTGCGGTTTGCTTTTAAAGGCAGACTAATAGAAACTGTAATAATAATAATAATATTAATAATAACAACATGTTGAAATAGGAATAATCAGGATCATCCCATAAAAACAATAGGAAGTACATCGCTGTTATAAAAAAAAAAAATGTAGCATCAGAAAATGTCATTAGGCTTGTTACAGAAAGCTAGAAGTCAAAGGTCAGTGCAGAGCAGGCACACAGACTAGTTTTGGTCCCAGCTGCATCACTTATGTAACATCAGTATACAGCTCACTGTGCTTTCTTTTTAATTATGGTGGAATCGACACGTCTAACCAACACTTTGGCAACAGTCTGACTGATCCCGCTCGGCTATTCCTGGATGGAAGAAGGACAAAGACATTTTCACGGCCACGGTGCCTAGCAGTGATTAGTCTGGTGGCTAAAATAAGGCACATGCTGAAAGCTGATACAGCCAGCTGGGGTCAGTACACACCACAAGAAAAACAATGCAAGTTCAAATAACACAGGAGCAGGTCTGGGGCTGAGCGGGGCGACTTCTGGTGTTTCCAAAAAAGCAGGATGGGGACAGTTGGAAGTCACAAGGCAAATGAGGAGGAACCCTATCTGAATGTGAAATGGTCAAAGTAAATTAAACCTATACCCTATAAACTTGAAAAACATGAAATCCTCAATACTCCTGTGTAACGTCACTGGTTTCAGCCTTCTTTTACATTAGATCCAGTCTGGAATTCAGTTTCACAGAAAATAATTCACATGTGTGCAGCATGATCTGTTCAGGAGGATTCTTGAACTTGCTGGCAGTAGATGAAAAACCATCTGATACAGTACAAACATATACGTTCTTCATATTTTGAATGAAATGGTATGCACGTGTGAAATCTT
This sequence comes from Pelmatolapia mariae, assembly GCF_036321145.2. Classification (NCBI taxonomy): domain Eukaryota; kingdom Metazoa; phylum Chordata; class Actinopteri; order Cichliformes; family Cichlidae; genus Pelmatolapia; species Pelmatolapia mariae. Next base: position 27,419,986 of record NC_086241.1, read on the forward strand.
TTGTCGTCTAACACATGTAAAGAAACATTTACAACCCCCCAAAAAGAACCTATGAAGTTGATCAAACAGCGAAGATCAGTGATTTCATTCTAAAACAGGAAAATTAGACTTGATTCATTAAGCGTAATCACATCAGGTACTGTGAACTTAAAATCAATCTCATTTGAAATCAAACATCAGCTAAAAGCTAAACATACTCTGATTCTGTTCTCAAAACTTCATTTGTTCTCCTCGGATAAATCAATCACTCAGGCTGTTGTGAAGGCGTTTGTGCTCGTTAAGGGTCCACTGTCACCACTAGATGTCAGTGTTGGCTCATTTTTCAGGCAGATTTCGCCACGTTCAAGCAAATTTCAACTGTGGACAGTAAAATGGTTGCAACCACTCAGTGTTTGACACTTGTTTTATTATTTACGTTACGATCTGGCAATGTGTTTGTTCGGAGAACTCAGTCAGCTCCTTACAGTCAACCCCAACTACACAGACTCCAAAGCTGTTTCACCATCTCGTGAGACAAATCCCAGTAACCAAGACGTAGACACAACCCGTCAGGTTGGATTTACAGTATACACCTTCCTCTTGTCTCTCTTTAACACATGGTCTTGTTGCTGGATGAATCTGTGGAGGAAGACAGCAGCATTTCATTCTTCTTGTTATCCCGTGTCACGCTGTCTGGGTAAGTGTGTTTCCTCCTGCTGGACCTTGTCATGCATCTCATGACCGCCTTTACAATGAGGTAGAAGAGCTCGGCCACATTCAGCACCATGCAGATGGCAGATGAAGCCACCATGAAGATGGTGAAGACGGTCTTTTCCGTTGGCCTGGAGATGAAACAGTCCACCTTGTTGGGGCAAGGCCACTGCTCGCACTTCACCAGCCGGGGCATCTGGAAGCCGTCGTAGACAAAGTAGAGCGCATACATAAACCCCCCCTCAAAGATGAGCCGGAAAAACAAGCTGCAGGTGTAGGTCCACCACAGAGTGCCTGTAATGGGCAGACGCCTCTTCTTTAGCGTCTGCAGCTCAGTATCTGTCATCTTTTCAGTGCCATTGGAGGCCAGCATGTTCCTCTTATCACCCCGTTTTCTGTAGGCGACGTGCATGGCCACCAGCAGGGCCGGCGTGGATACAAAGATCAGCTGCAGGCACCACAGGCGGATGTGTGACACAGGGAAGAAGTGGTCGTAGCAGACGTTTTTGCAGCCGGGCTGCTGCGTGTTGCACGTGAAGTCTGACTGCTCGTCTCCCCAGACGCTCTCCGCAGCCAGGACCAGAATAGTGATGCGGAAGATGAAAAGGACAGAAAGCCAGATCTTCCCCAGGCTGGTGGAGTGCTTGTTGACGCCACCTAGCTGGGCGTAGAGAGCCCCCCAACTCATTGCGGCCAAAAGGAGTCCGGAAGCTGAGACAACCTGTGGAATTCAGCAGAAAGTTAAAAGGCTAGAAAAATCCAGGGTGCTGGAGAAATACACCTGCTGGTGGCCTTGTTTTATGGCATATTTATGTTGTTAAAAAGGTGCGAGTGTGTGTAATTAGAAAATTATCATTATTTTTCAAATGCATATATTGTGGATGACTTGTGGGATTTTAAATAATTTTTAAAGGGCTGAAAGGTTACATTTCTGGCTACACATGACAAGGTGTATAACAGAGTTGGCATTACAGAGTCAAAAAGAGGACGGGAAAGCAAACTGTATGGAGCTATGGTTTCAATGCAATTAAAGGGCATTTTAACAGCCAAATAATGTTGCAAGCAAAATGAAAAATACGTATTTGTAGTTTTAAAAAAAATCATATTTTTTTCCACAAAAATCTAAAAATATACAACCACTCGTTTCCCTGAAAATAAGAGCCTCAAACTCATCCTGACAGTATACAGAAAAGTATTGGGAAGACCAGTGTCACCGGCGCCTCCTTAATTCATACTCCTACCTCAGACTAACGTCTGCCAGCTTAAACCAACTGCACTCAGACTGAAGGGGCCCACAGGTTAAATAAGCAGCTGCTGCATAACAGATCATTCAAGGAGCTAACACTTTAAAATATCTAAATTCGACACATTATTTATAAAATGTATTTTCACTTTTTTTGCGCAGAATATTGTGGTGGCATTAGCAGATCAAATTGAAATTAAACTCACCTGTTTTTGTGGAGGTTATCCTAAACAGATTTTTTTTAAGCTTCCACCAAGCTGTAGAATCGGTTTGGCTGGTTTGGGACAGACTCGACTTGTCTATAAGTAGTCAGTGAGGCACACAGATTATCCATCATCCCTCCTGCAAACTGGGAGGGAGGGGCCAGGCTCGAGGTGGGGCCAACCAGCAGGGTTATTAGTCTCTAATTAAATTTTAGGCAGGCATTTAATGTTAATGTGACTTCACCTAATAATAAAAAAAGGTAGCCCTCCCCCGCCCCCACACACATACATATATATATATAATATTTACAATATAAATACAATATTTCATAGTTTATAGAGCCACAAATCTGCACTAGAACACCCAGAGTGTGATATATGGTTGTCACTATTGGACATATATCAGTGTGAAATTTAAATCTTTCACAGCCCTCCTGATGTGTTTCCTTATGATTTGGGAACTTACCCGTCACAATTATGCGAGCACATGGTGGCAGTCAGCAGAGAGCACTCAGCCCAGAAATATGTAGTGAAATGTCATTATTTAATTTCTCCTCATTATCAGGATCACAAAAACACTCATCTCTTTCTGTTGTGTGGCTATCAAAACAATTACATAAATGCGTTATTGTGTTCTTTTTTATTAATCAAAACACTGATTCACATTTTCAAGAAATTTGTTTACACAAGAGACCATTAATGTGGCTGAATGAGATCATTGTTTTTCACATTTTACCACAGTCGGTTTTGTAACCAAGATGTAGAGTAAAAGTTAAAACGTGCTGTAGATTTAGAAAAAACAAAAGACTGGTTAAAATTGCATTCATAAGGAGTAGTAATCCAGAGTTATGTTCTAATACTGGTAATACTCATTATATAAGGAAGATTGATCATTATTGATTAAAAAAAGTGCTGTTTTTCAGTCAAGGTATGCCTGTTTAAAGAAAAAAAGGTCTTCATTACATGTTGAACTCAACAATCACATTTCTACCTAATTCAAGTTATTTTTCTTGAGTTTGGACCCTGAGCTTATTAGTCCTTCTTCAGCTTGGCCAGACGCATGAGGAACTGGTCCCTCCTCTCCTGCCTGGCTGCCAGATGCTGCTGGTCACAGGGAATCAGCTCGTACATCTCCTGTGGACGGCACAGAAGGAAAAGCTAGGTGAGCAAAGTGGAATGGTTGCCATGTAGGACTTCGGACATGTCTAGTGGGGGAAATAACTATTTGCTCAATTGCTGAATTTGTACGTTTACTCACTGAGAAAAAATGAACAGTCTCTAATTTTTAACAGTAGGTTCATTTTAAAATAAAGCTTCTCAGCCGTAAAGCTAAACTAAATATCCTTTTATAATCTTTTAATAACGTCTTAGTTTTGAAACAGTGACATCCATGGCCGACACTTGCACAGATCAATGTGCATGCAGTGCTGCCCTTGTTCTCGTGATCACAGAAGGCAAATCAGACAGGGCATCTACATAGCTGTTAAAAAAAAGAATTACTGCATACATAAAAGTGTTTTCGAAGGCAACATTCAAAGGATAAACTGAAGGTCTCAAAGCAGGAATAAAAGCACAAACAAGCTTGACTGCTGCCGTCCTCTAAACGAGTTCACCTTAAACTATTTAATGCTCCAGCTCAGGGTGTCCTTACAAGATGACCTTCTGTGGCTAACATTTTAACCACCTGTGATAGCATGTGACCAATTAATTTCTACTTAGGAGAAAGCTTTATGGCTCAGAGGTGAGTAGAAACTGCTGAATTTCAGTCATCCAGAACTAAACACATAATAAATAATGAAAAAAATAATAAATTAAGATATGTATATTAATATAGACATTTTGTGTCTTTGACCTGAATTAACACACATTTATTTATTTATTTAAAAAAACTCTGGAGCCTACTGAATACTGAATTGCTGCAATCTTTGGGGGCTCAGGTGGCACTTTATTAAAACACTGCAAGGTCTCAAGAACACCCCTGAAAAACAAGGACCCTCTTTTTCACTGTATCGAAACACTAACCAGATATTTTGGTCCATACTGACATGACAGCATCACACAATTACTGCAGTTTGTCGGCAGCACATCTATGAGGCAAATGTCCCTTTCTAGCACATCCCAAAGGTCTTCTCTTGGAATGAGATCTGGTGACTGTGGATGTCATTTAAGCACACTGAACTCAATGTCATGTTCAAGAAACCAGCTTGAGATGATCTGAGCTTTGTGACATGCTGGAAAACCAAATTCCGATCCATGCTGCAGCACGCTAAATCCAGAAAGTTAGACAGCTTCTCTGGTCCAAGGTGGAAAAATGCTCCTTGAACCGAAAACTGAAATACTTTTTGGAAATCATAGACACGGAATTCTCTGGAGCTAAAGAGAAAAAGAACAATTTAAGAACACACACATAATCAAAACCTGTTGGTGTGCATAACATGCACATCTGGTCTTGCTGATTTCAGCAAGACAATGCCAGATCACATTGTTTAAGTAGTGCTTCAGAAACATGGCTCCATTACTCTTGAGAGCAGATCTGTCAGTTATTCAAAACATTTTTCAGATCTTAGATTAAAAAATTAGACAAATGAGGCCCAGAAGTGTGAATATATATGTATATATATGTATATATATGTATATATATGTATATCTATCTATCTATCTATCTATCTATCTATCTATCTATCTATCTATCTATCTATCTATCTATCTATCTATCTATTCTAAAGTACAGCAAACTGATCTCTTCGGTTCCAAAATGCTTACAGACCATTTTAATGCAGGGGGCATACAGGACAGCTGGAAACAGACTGCACCAATAACATTTCCTGGTTTCATCCACTGATATCTTTGAGGTATTTTCAAGTACATGATTTTGGGTTATGGCTGTAGTTTATATTTATACATCATAAGTGAGTGTATTGATTGAGAGAAAGTTTCACTGTAAACACAACTCTGTAACCATCACACTTACATTAATGACGCTCTTGGCTGCTTCACCACAGAAGTCAGGCACAGGCCCAAAGGAAGACAGAACCCTCGTTATATTTTCACCATATCGGCTCATGTAGTCTTCCAAACCTGTGGGGAGGACACAGCTGTTCAGTGATGGGGAAGTCCATGTTGATCATCATTCCAAATAATGAATGTAGATCATCTTTATTTAAAATACCAAAAAGATTCAAAGACAGTAATGTCACACAAAGTGGAAGTGATGTAATTGCAAACAGAAACAGAAACATGTATTTCTAGATTATGAGGGGATGGGCATAGGTGCGGCTGCGGTGCCAACTAGCAATTTGTTTTTGTCTAAATTATTTCCTTCTGCTGGTTTGAACGTTTGACACATGCTTGATATTTTGAGAAAAGGGACATGCTAGCTCCTCTATATTTCTGTGTTCATTTGCAGGGCTGCTATCTCAGTGCTTCAGAACCAGTAATATTAAGTAATGAGTTTCCTCTTTCTCAATGTTAAATGTCTCATAAATAACAGTTAGATCCTGCTTTGACACTTTCTGTGTTAGTTTAACTTTTAGCGCTGTTCATTGAAGCTGTTCTCTCATTTATTAACCTATAGTGACTCATTTGTGATGTAGGCAGACCGCATTTTGGCTAATCACTGACTGACTTGTCGTGAAAGTTTAAAATAAATGGGTTTGTGAAGCCTGCTACTACAAGCTTCAGTTTAATAGTGTATTTATAAGGATTAGGGTAGTATCCAGTATACTACATGTGTGTATATGCCAGTGGAAATGTCTAACACCAGCCGCTCGTTGAGCGTTATTACACGTTGCTGTTTAAAGTGGATTACTATGCTCATTTGCAGCTCCACAATCTTATTCTTGGACTCTATTAGAACAGCTTTGCATGATTCACAGTTCTAAATAATGCTATTTTACTAGGCCTTGGTGCACTCGAGGTTCAGCCAATGTGAGAAATAATCTATTTAACCTCATTTCCACCTCCCTTTAAGCTTTCTTCTGATTGAAGATCAGAAGATTTACTGAGTGAGGTTTCTGTGCTTAAAGCCTGTAAAAATCTATGAAACAAAGCACTCAGGGCAATAGCAAACGTTTAGTAGCTATTCAGTGTGATGATGAAAGTTCTGGACAGAGAAACAGAAAAGTTTGCAGGTTTTGTAAGGGACGTTTCGTACTTCAACTATACATTACTACTCACAGAAGTATTAAAATGGGGGAGCTATATGATTAAGACCCCTATATCTAACTGCAGGGTTAGAATAATTAATAAAATATTGTCATTACAATAAAACAAAATGTGGGATGTGACTAATGCCTGAGACCAAGAGGTTATGCAGTATGAAAATCATACCATGTATATATGAAATGGGAAGCAGTATTCACTGCCCTCTAAATAACATGTAATCAATGTATATAACACTACTACCTATAATAGTTTAAAGAGATCTTGGATTTATTTTTCTATAAACTGACAGTTTGTGCAATTTCACTGCTACTCTTTCCTAAAATACCAGCAGGCATTATTTCTAATAAGAGTTCATGTCATGAGCTTGCTGGGTTATCTAGCTTGCAAACAAATGTTTGTGGATAAAATATATAGTAGTGTGTCCTAGATTGGACGCAGAAAAAGGAGCACATCTCACAGCTAATGATCAATCAAAGAGGAAACACAGGTCCCATAACAATGAGAACGACTGGGCTTAACATATCATAAAGAGGGCCAGCAGTATGGTCTGTTGACATTCCTGTGATAAGCGTAGTAGGTGAAGACTCGATTTTTAAAACCTTATTTGAGCAGAGAGATGCAAGTGTGGTGCAAGGTGGGTGGGTGGTGTGTGTGTGTGTGTGTGGGGGGGGGGGGGATGTGCCTACATTACTTCACACAAGGTTGTTATTAAGGTGGATCAGGGGGGCTCAGTTTTAAATAGTTCTTTCAACACATTTTCAAAGAGTGGAACCTTATTCAACGACCAGAAAACATATGGTGAATGTTTATATTTGCAATACTTCTTTGGGAAACAAGGTTTATATCCAACATGTGACAAAACGCTTACTGTCTACATAAAGCCTAGTGGGACACGTTAATGTGGCACGGCAGTGTGATAACTATCATCTACCTTCAACCAAACATCCTCTGTGGGAGGAAAATCTTAGTGTTATTTCAGTCCCTTTGCTTTATTTCTTTTCCCAAATAAACTTTAGCTGTTATTGTTGAACTTTTTTCTTATATATCTTTTTATGTAAAGCCTCACTAAACAGGGAGCCCTATTCCCTGTGCCCCTACACAACAGCTTTTTGTACAGTAGAAAAAAAGACTGGACACTAATGTTACCACTGTAACTCCAATCAGATAACAGCAGCAGTCCTTGAAAATGAAGCAAACTACATAACATCACCCAGTTTGCAACTTGTCTTCCACCCATTTGCAGTACCTCCCTGTGCTCATAATCTCGTTACATTAAATTGTGTTTTGCACTGCTAGCTATACTTTTACACTAATGCAACAATTTGTGCATGGTCAGCTGAATGTTGGACAAGCTGCCCTTACTAGATAGTGTTTTAAAAAGACGTCATTCTAATGCTCTTTTCTGTGAAATTGCATTAATATTTGAATACATCATATGCATCGATAAGCCATTCTTCAAGACTGCAGGCAGTGGTTTTAGTTGTAGTGGATGATTCCTTCAAAGAACAACTGCCATGTCCTGTGTGCACGCACACAGTTTACAAAAGCAAGGAAATTTAGGTAGAGTAGACAGACAGAGACAGGGAGCCTGAGTGCTCCAGTATCTGATGGGACCGATTTAAAGACTTGAAGACACAACAGGGGTAGGTCTGAGCATTCTTTTGAGAATCTGATGCTTCCTGAACAGAAAAAAAAAGTCAGTAAGAAGTTCAGTACTGTAACTACAGGTAGAGCTGGCACCTGGTCTGAAGGCTGCGAGGTGGGCTCTGTGAGTTTTGGATGACTGGTGTGAGGGAGCGCATTCATCGCTACCCATCAAAAGACTGCTTTGTTCAGCCAAAGTGCACACTGTGTGTGTGTGTGTGTGTGTGTGTACACACAGTCAGGGTTACTCTCTGGGTTTCACACTCCCCTCTGATATTCTCCATCTAGCTGAGGTTTCACTCTCTCTCTGACACACAAAGAGATGTCACTGTGTAGTACACTACATGTATTTTGTGCAGCGACACGTATGTAACGCTGTGCCACTTTGAAAATTTCATGCAAGCGGTGAATTACCTTCATTACTCTCATTCAAAGACATTCTGTGCTCATTTACTGCAGTCGCTGATGCTCAAAAGCCTGTGCTTTGGTTAGTTTTAGTAATTTTCCACAACATACATGGCTTGTACATTCACTCTGATTGGTAGAATTGAAACTGGACACCGCACAGTTGAAACTGTGCTGGATAAATTATACTTTCCTCTTCATAAACAGACATTTTATGAACTCCTTTTCCCTTATGAAGAAAGGCTTTTTGGTAAAAATGAATGATTTTGCTGTGAGAATTGAACAGAACAAACACATCATCAACTCTTTGGTTCAACTATATAAAATTCATGCTCAAAGTATCTTAAACTCAGTTAAAAAATAACCAAAATCAGTCTTTTTATATGTGAGCAAAGAATACAAACCAGGAAATTTACCTTTAGGTGCATTGAGGTGCATTGTTTCCATGGGACCTATGAAGGCGTAACGCATTCCTAGTCCCTCTGACATCACCAGGTCAATGTCCTTTACCGAGATAACACCATCCTGATGACGCAAGTTAGAAAAACAACAGTTACATTAATTTCACTGAATTGATTGATAATATTCATTCGTTTTGTACCCTTTGTTTTCTGGATATATTTGCTGATGAACTGATCCCAGAACAGCAGCTTTGGAGTCAAACTGTTTCTTTGTCTGTATCTGTTTATCTGTAATGAGAGTTCACACATCTGACAGGTCAACTTTGAGCCAAATGTTAAGTATTTTCTCTTACTGAGTTCATCATGGTCATGGTGTTACCTAACAGACTGCGGGACAGTTAAGGATATAAGAAGAACACACACTTTTCCCTAGCAATTCAACAAAGTCATGACTTTTTAACTCCCTATTATTATGGAAAACCCATATTCCCTTTGATCCCATCAGGCCACTCCAGCTATATAAAGTTTCCTTATTCAGCCAATCCTGTGTCCTCAGGATTATGCACAGAGGGGAAGCTGGCTGAGAATGGGTCAGGTAACTTTGGTTTACAGATACCTGTTGGCCAACCATGGAGGAAATCAAAGCCCAGATACAGAGACTATGGTGAGCAAGAGGAGAGGCGACAGGGTCGTCTTTGTTTGGCTCCTGCGTCCAACAACGAGCCTGTTATCTGAGCAAAGTGGGATGGTGGGTGGGGTCTTCTCTCCACTGTAATCACTGGGGGCTACGAGCTGCTTTCTCAGCCACTCTGCTTTCCAGCTCTGGCCTCGACTCAAGGACTTCTTTTCTTTTTCCTCTCTCTCGTTGTGTGTGTGTGTGTGTGTTTGCAAAGGTTGAGGGCAGGTCCCTGTTATGTAAGAAAGATCACAAGACCACTCTCAGGCCAAAGGCTTTGATGCTTAATGCTGAACTTCTGTTCAGCTTTGATTTATTGAGGAAGAATACAGTAAATAGATATTTTTTACACATTAAGTAAAACACCCGATGAAGTCCCTGCTTTGAAACATCAAACTGAGCTGTTTTGTGTGCGTGTGCATGTAACTTGGTAGAAACGGTGTTTATTTTAGTGAATGGTTATAAAAGAAAAACAGTACTATAAGTGGAGGTGATTAGCTGTGTTGCTGACATTTGTGGGAAAATATCCATTACATGCTTGAAAAAGCAAAATTTTGTATTTTATTTTTAATAAACAGATGACGCTACAGGGTCATACAAATGTTAAATGGTCATATATAGTTTCAAAAAGCTATATCTGATCCTTAAATTAATGATAACTTATAAGGCGTACAACATATACAATTGGTCTCTAGCCACATACATTAAAATGCAATTAGGCGAAACGGTGACGTCCATCTCGGCCACATTATTCAAGACATTGGTGCACCAAACAGCTTCCCCAAACTGGCACCTGCTCCGATGTATTTTGTAATGAATTAATCCTAAGTCTATTAGAACACATCGATTTGTTGTAAGTGATTACCTGCTCTGTCCTGCTATGTACATGTACGTGTACTGCAGGAACTTTGAATAATTGTCTCATCAAATACCATTCATGTTTGGTTATTTGTATGTCACATTGTTTAGTTAAGTATAACAGCGCCTTACGTAAATGATAAACACTCCCAAACGACTGTAGACGTCACAACTCATTATTTTTGTCAAGCAGTATTGTGGATGGCGTGCCTCTCTGTTGCATGGCGTAAAGGAACATATGATGGCATTACAACGTTTTGGTGCAGCCAGCAGCAATTACAGAGGTGGATTCACTATTTCAGGTAAGCAAAGGTTTCTCATGTAGCAGTGACATTTTAAAGGCACTTAAATTGTATTAAAAGAATTATACGTTTTTGCAGTTGAGTTTCATGCCGTTGAAAAATGTATGGTACCAATATGAAAATCCTAGGTGATGTCTTTCTCAAATTATCATGTTCACAAGATTTTCAGAAAACCTGACCTCTGACATCTAGGTCACTGATATTCAAACTATCTCGTTCAAGATCTTAACTTAGATTGGACGAGATAGACCACTCCTACTAAGATAAGCTGGGTGTCCATGATGCCCACCCATCAGCAGGGTGAAGACAAAACCCTGAGCATTGACTGTGACTGCAAAATAAGCCCTCCATCACCATGCTTGACAGCTGGTGTGTAGCGATGGGCATCATGTCTGCTCATTGTTCTAGAAGTCTTTTGATTTGTTCCGATGCAATTTTGCAAACCTAATCTGTGCTGCCATGTTGTTTTTAGAGAGAAGAAGCTACCTCATAGCATCCCTTCCAAAGAAGACATACTTTTTTCAGTCTATTTTAAATTGTACTTTTATGAACTTGCTAACTGCCTGTAAAATACCCTGTTTTTTGCAGTTTCTCTAAGAATTGCATTGGATCACATGTCCACTCTTGAGAGTGGACGTTCAAGCTACTATCTTGAATGTTTACTTGTGATTTTTCCACTGTAGAAATGGAAATGGCTTAATAACCCACCCCACTTTTCCAAGATTTCCTAATATTGCTTTTTACTCAGTGATGTCCAGCAGAATAGATTTCAATTCGTTTTGGCCTCCCGTCCACACTGAGACGGTGATGGAAAATGCAGCGTTTTGAAAACGCTCTCGAAAACGCATACATTTCAAAACGGTGCTTTCGCGTCGCAGTGTGGACATCGAAAACGCAGACTTTCTAAAACGATGGCGCATGTTAGTCATATGATGCAGTCACGTGACCAATTAAACTAAGATAGCGGAGGGCATTATACAGCAGTTGATTTGTTTGCTCTCAATTTTAACAGCCCTATTAAAGATTAATATCAGTTTGTACATGCTTCAGGTAGCTTTTCTTCAAATTCTTTAATTCTCACTCGCTTTTGCAACTTTGTACTTTTGTGTTACTCGCAGCAACAACTCCACCTCATTGTTAGTCCATTTAAAAAACTTGGTGCTTTTCTTCAACATTTTACCTCAACGTTTCAAAGAGCCGGAAAGTAAATAAGCGGCAGACAGAAATGGAACTTACTGGAACGTAAGCGTTTTCAGCTGTTTCAATGTGGACGCACAACTCTGTAAAAACGACTGAAAACGCTAGTGTGGACGCAGAGCATTTTCAGACGAAAACGCCGTTTTCAAATCTATCCAAGCTAGTGTGGACGTGATCAGGTTCCCGGCTGGGATAATAAGCTGGGCAAAGGAGGAGATAGAAGCCACTGACATCAAGACAAGAAAGCTCCTGACCATGCATGGAGGGTTTCACCCCAAGTCCAGCACCCTGAGGCTGTACGCTAAGCAGAAGGAAGGAGGCCGGGGACTGGTGAGTGTCAGCACCACAGTCCAGGATGAGACAACGAACATCCACGAATACATCACGAAGATGGCCCCAACTGACAGCATGCTCAGTGAATACTTCAGGCAGCAGTATGGCTGTAAAGTGGCAGGCATAGTATACAGAAACCTCTGTGTCAAATATGGCCTGGAAGTCCCGAGGTCAAAATGGGAGACGCCCCCAAGGGTGATGGAGAATGACCGAGCTAAGATCCTGTGGGACTTCCAAATACAGACGGACAAAATGGTTGTGGCTAACCAGCCGGACATAGTGGTGTCCCAATGACAACAACACGAGAAGCTCGAGAAATACCAAGGGCTCATAGAAGAGCTTGAGAAAATGTGGCGGGTGAAGGTAACAGTGGTCCCAGTGGTAATCGGAGCACTAGGTGCGGTGACTCCCAAACTAGGCGAGTGGCTCCAGCAGATCCTGGGAACAACATCGGAGATCTCTGTCCAGAAGAGCACAGTCCTAGGAACAGCTAAGATACTGCACAGGACCCTCAAGCTCCCAGGCCTCTGGTAGAGGACCCGAGCTTGAAGGATAAAACCGCCCGCAGGGGCGAGAGGGGAGTTTTTAGATTTTATATATATATATGTATATGTGTGTGTGTGTGTGTGTGTGTGTAAATTGAAAATGTATGTGATTTAAGTCTGCTGTGAAAAAAATCAAAATAAATACAGCTATAAATAGCATCTATCTTCTCTATTTCTTTGCATTTCTGTAAATTAGTTAAGTCTAAAAGTAAAGCAACATGTGAACAGAAACACTGGCTGCTGAGAGGCTCAGTTTCTAGACATTCAAAATTATTCCTTCTCTATATATTTCAGTACATCGGACATTACATTTTGCTTTATTTTTCATCTCTGTGACATAGGCTTTAGTCCCTCTGCGGCTCTGAATTGAATAAATAGAAGAGAATGGATGTTCTTTGTTGTTATTTAGATATTCAAGAATCATTTTGGATGTGTGAAAGCATCCTTTTTCATTACAATGTTACTGTGAACAGGCTGCTTTGTGATAAACTTTGGGCGCTCTTTCGAAAGCAAGAGCAACACCTTTTTTTTTTCTTTTTTTTTGCCCGCCTGTCCCGTTTGGTTCTTTTGCCATCAGAATTATTGTTTAAAGGCCAAGAAAGATGCCCAACAGATTTACTTTACCAAGTGGACCATCCCGGCCTTGCCGTATCGGTACATTTGAGTGACCTTTGTTTTTATTGTTTATTTTATTTTATTTTCAGTTGTTACACACGGGACAGACATGACTGGGGGAAGGGAGAAAGAAAGAGAGGGAGGGAAAGAAAAACAGCAGGGAAGAGGAACGGTGATAAAGGGCAAAAAACAAAAAAGAGGTGGGGGGACAAAAAATATATATATATATATCAATCACCTGGATCACCTGTTGAGAAAGAAAAAAGAGAAAACAAGCAAAAAAAGAGAGCAATATAATAAACAACATCACTGCAATAATCTAGGTGAATATAACATTAAATACTAAATATTGGATATAATTGTGCAGCATGTAAGATCGACAGCGCGCTGTGTGCTCTGAGGTAGCAGCCAAAAAGGGTGTAGTTTGTGTGTGTGAGCACCCGTGTGTAAACCTGTGAGCATGAGCGCGCTTGTATTCAAAAGGTTCCTTCATGTAACGATCTGCTAGAGGGTGTGGGGGGCCATAGCCCTGTCCTCCAGGGCATGAAGCGGGTATGGAGGAGATCCAGGCTCCAGACATCCAGAGACCTTCAGAGCGAAAGAGACCAAGGAAAACCAACGGAGGGGCAACCGTGCCACTCTCCCAGAAAGAGGTGAGGAGAGCCCCAGATGAGGGGTCACCCAGCAGCCGCGGAGCAGAAGCCAGAGGGGGTTGCAGTGACGTGCCCGTGAGCTCCGCCGGCATCCAGCTGTGCCAGAGTGGACCGAGCCCCAGGCCCAGAGGCCGAGGGCACCCCACCCCCCGAAAAGGCCCGACCGAGCCACAGGCGCCAGCCCCTGACAAGCAGCCACCGGGAGTGAGCCGAGAGATAGGCCTCCATAGAGCAACACCTTTAACAGCAGTGTGGCATCTTTGTCAGCTAAGGTCTAAGGGTGCCCTTGGGGTGGGGAGGTGGGGAATTCGCCTCTCACACGGTGGTGATGTGCACACAGTAAAGAATATCATTTAGATACAAGTCTGAGCTGCCACAGTTCTGTGTAAAATTATGAATTTCACATGCTTCGTGTACAGATGTTGCAATACAGCTGGCACAGAGGCACAAGAGTGGCTTCTGCTGCATTTCGTGGAAGTATGACTTGTAGGTTTTTATTCTGAGAACTGGTACGTTATTCTCAGCAGGGAGTGTCACGGTTTTGGGCTTAAAAATGACTGAACAATCAAGGGTTTTTACCTGCCTGCAGGCCCTCTTGGATCATTGCTGAACCAAAAAGCTACCGTCAAAGCAAGAAAAACAATCCAAACACTTAAGAGCTTCTTAAAGTCTAAAGCTGTGACAAACAACGAGCTCTGTTGTGAGGCAAATCATGAAGCCTGCTTCTCTTCCTGATATGTAAAACCTCAAAAATGACAAATAAACATAGATAAAATATATAGGAGCTGTCATTTTAGTTGTTTATCTGCTTAGTATTAAAATAAACCTGCATTTACAACAACAGCATAAATTGCTGACAAATTCATTGCCAAATCAATGTAATAGCACAAAGCTCAAAACATGGGATCTAAAAATCTGCTCTGTGAGATTAGCTATAGCTGGGATTTCAACATACTGATACTTGTTCTATAAACAAGGCAAATTTACCAAGCGGTTATCTGATTATTTTTTTGATTGTGATGTAAATTATTAATTGGGATCCTTCACTTCACACCTTTAGTGTATGTGCAACAATGACTTGTATACACATATGAACAAATGTCACATATACGTCTGCTCACTGATACAATACCTTTAGGTGCTTTTATGTAATTTGTTACTAAAATGGAAAATTACACCAATGCTGTGCACACACCGTACAGATGGAACAGCTACCCTGAGTATGCAGTGGGCCAGCCTGTTGTTACTGCTTGTTCGCATTCCTCTGGTCCACAACACCAAATCATTATTCGACTCTGGTGATTCTGCTGCTTCAATATTTTTATTTTTACTATGGAAACAACAAAGTTGGTTTTTACACCCCTGACCAGCTTCGATGTCCTTGTCGAGTCTCGTCTAACTCTAACCCTCAGAGAGCCTCTCAGTGTCGTTCTTGTTCTCTAAAACCTAAAGAAGAATTACAGATTTGATCAACTGGTCTCTTAATGCAATTGACACTCTCTGCTCGATGAGGAGCCTGGGTTTGGAAGAGCCCAAGTGTCCTGGAGGGACATTTCCTGCCAGATACATGATGGATGGTGGCAGAAGTGGCACGTCGTGTGCCTGGCGGGACTGTTTATTGAGGACATTTAAGACATCTACCTATTCTGAACCGTGAGAACGAGGTTCTTGCTGATCGGAGCTGGCATAGCCCTAGCATATTGGAAATTGAAGAAAGCGGTTAGAGCTTTTCAAAACCCCACAAGGCTATGATTGAAGCGATGGGGAGGGCTGTGAGTACTCAGACTGTTCCTATGGAAGCAATATGTGAAAGGTCTTGGAGAAGCTCACGGCTCTTCAACGGGAAATTGATACACCTCCGGACCAGTAATGGACATTGAGACCTGCTCCCCCCCTCCAGATGGCGCCAGCTGGATGCTTGCAGGCCGATGCTGACAAGAACAACAAAAAATTCTACCCTGACTCTCTCGACCAGATTCCTCAAGGCCATCTGCGTAGGCTGCGGACTGTTGATATTCGCTTAATTGGGCAAAAGGACACTTTCTGAAGGCTGCACACAGGACACACATCCTCACACGCACGCACACATGTACACTGACACAGATACACACTCACACCCCCCCTCCACGAATCCAACACCTCCCATCCGATGCAGATGGCGGATCAGCTTTGGATGCGCAGAGTTGCGGCGTCCCGAATACAGTTTCTTTTTCCTTCTCGACTGCCCTTTTGTGTTATACATTTCATTGTTTTCTTTATGCTGCCTGTTCTGACCTGTCTCCCCAATGTGATGTTTGTGTATTGTATGTATGGTCGGAAAGGTCCAATTTTGCTGCAGGTCAACTGCAAGCGACAAATAAGGCAATCAATCAATCAATCAATCAATCAATCAATCAATCAATCAATCAATCAATCAATCAATCAATTCAGTCTTGCACAGACTATTAGTGTACCCATTCAAATAACTGGTAGTATCTGGCAACAACATAAAACGAAACCAATTTCGTGCAGACTCAAAAGAAACAAGCACACACTTTTTCATCTACATTACCAGTAAACTGTGCAATCAACTGATGTTTTTCGAGCACACAAATGCACAAGACAGATCAGTCCTACTAATTTACTAAAGAAGACATTTCTCCTAATGCATGTATCCTTCATTAATGCCATAGAGACGTCTTTCTCAAGTGTACAAATCTGAATCATGTGCAAAGTCACGCAAGCAACTTAAAATAGATTTCTGCTCTTTCTGAGCCAACTTTTTAATAATCCATCCAGTCCCCTGCTATTATAAAGCAAAATGTGATTATCCAGTTTCCTTTTACCCATTTCAGCTGTATGGCAACTCATTTTTATTTTAGTTGCAACCAGTTGAGTAACTACTGCCATATCTCCTGGTATTATCTCCTAATGGGTTTGTAGCTTTAAATCTATGCTAATGCTGCCCACTCACCTGTCAGGAACAGGTCTGTGAGCAACAAAGCAGAGCGGCGGTTAATTTCCACCGGTTTCCATTGATGACAGCTTAACATGTCCCAACAGCTATCTTAGGAAGTCGGTTCTAATGTCATTCATGTATCACTTTGAGTGAAAGCCTGAATTGAATTTAGTTGCATTAATGGATCTAACACAAGATGACTGATGTGCATCTTTTTAAGTTCCTCAGCTCAAACACTGTCTGACATCATCGTTTTCTAGCTAATGCTCGCCTGTTTCAGCTGCTTTTACTTTACTAGAAAACAGTTTTTATGTAGATATCTAACTGGCCTTTAAACCTAAATCATCTACCCTGGGAAATGTAGTTTTATTTTGTCACTTCAGCCATGGGTGGCATGGTGGTGTAGTGGTTAGCACCCCCCTGTCATCATTACTGTGGCTGCGTGGGCTTCTGTCAGGTACTCTGATTTCCTCCAACAGTCTAACGACATACATGTTAGGTTGACTGGTAATTCTAACTTGGCCTTGAAAGCGAGGAAGATAAAAGTAGTTGAAGTGCAAAGAATGAAGTGCTTTGAGTAAGACTGGAAAGGCACTATATAAATCTAAGTACAGATTCAGTCCTTGTCATAACACTGACATAAAAAACAAAAGCGAGAAACTTGGAACACAGACAATCGTGGAAGATGTGTGAAAGTTCAGAACTATGTGGAAGCATCTGATGTTGCATTATTTAATGGAGGGGGTCATTTAAGGTGCTTCTGATGTCTGTGGTTCTATATTTGAAGCCAACATCAAACTCTTCATGGGAATTCAGTTCGGGTAACACAGTATACGTCTCAAGTTAACATTCCATCAGCCGCGATTGTCACCATTCCCATCGCTCTCATTATCATTCAAGCTTTTTCCTCAGTGAGTGATCACGTAATAGTGCCTGTCATCAGAGGCTAAAGCTCATTTAGTCTCATTGTGCTCCTTTTTAGAGGGAGACTGTGGACATAATAGAAGAGGTGAGCTGACAAGGGCTTCCTCTTTCCTGCCTCTATTACAAAACCATCAGCAGCCACATGAAACCTGACTGAGACTGAGGCGCTCTTGTCCAGAGGTAAAAACAAGTAAAAACACTCGTCATTATGACCTAGAAGTCAGCTTTAGCAATGCAGCAGTAAAGCAATGTGGGTTTTTTTTGTTGGAGATTCAGTTAGTGTCATATATTTATGACCATTTTCTTGCAACACAAAGGTTATGAAAGCATATTCATGACTAACCTTGCTTGAAGTTGGTATTCACCTGGAGGTCAAATTCTTTGCCAGGTAACAGCTGCTTTGAAAAACTGGCTCCTCAACACAACTCCCCACCCAGATGCCCAGAAAACAGTCAAACACTAACCTGAACTAGTCTCCATGACTCTGCAATAATGGCGGCTTGAACTCTGTTTAGGGCAAAGCCATCGATCTCTTTTTTCAGAAGGACAGGTGCCTGGCCAACCTGCGTCAGGAGAAATCAGTTAAGTCAAGCCAAGCACAGCAAAAGATCCTACAAGTCAATTATGAATATTACAGCTTCATTCATGAAGCTTAGTAGTTGCAGGAAGCCACTGGTTGTTCATGTTAAGAAAACAAGCTTGTTGAGACTTGCTTGGAATAAAGTACGTAATCATTCACATTAAACTGTTTGTTAAGATTTGTGGTGTAGCAGCTGTACTCAAGACTGTGACACACTGTCAAATACTGAAAATGGCCAGAACAACACCAAACTAATGTGAAAAGAAAGCTAGGAGCTAGGCTTATCACCAGCACTTAATACATAGTATGACAGCAGTATTGGTCTCCTAATCATAGCATGGGGTTTGGCTTCCTCGTGCTCTTAATCCACTGGTTATTCTGATTTCTTTTGAAATCTGTCCAACAAGTTCGGGCATAACAGGGCCCAGGAATACGTAATCTTTTGCGTAAGATTTGTACCTTGGTCATCAGAGCATGGGTGGTGTCCATAACGGCTGCCGCTGTCTCTGGGTGAGGTACCAGCTCCACCAGTTTTACATAGTAGGGTGGGTTTACCTGGGGAGAGCAAAACAAACACATATTATGTCGTGTTTACTTCACTGATATGTAGGATCTGTTCTTAAGTAACACTTCCTCAGGAAAGCAGTACTAACAAAACAAAGCTGGACTATCAATTGTTGATTTTTTTATCAATCAATCAGTCAATTTCTTTATTGTCCCACAAGGGGAAATTAGTTTAGCAGCAGGATAAAAATAAACAGAACAATACTATAAATAATAATGACAATAATAATGATAGAAAGTTCAAGGACAGTTATTTGCCATTAAGGAGACAAGATGCAGTAGGGATAAAAGAGACCTGGAGTCTTTTAGTCCTCCTCGGAGGTACTCTAAAACGGCGGCCGGAAGGCAACAACTCAAACTCACTGTGAAGTGGATGGTTCAAACAATTAATAATAGAATGAGCCTTTCTAAGCACATTTCTATTGTAGATGGCCAAAAGTCCATCTTGCCAGCGCCCTGAAATTTTGCTAGCAGTTTTTACCAGAAGTCCCAACCGATTCTTATTCTTCACCGTCAGGTTACCAAACCAGGCAGCGATACAAAAAGACAACACAGATTCAATAAAACTTCTATAAAACAAGGACAACATCTCAGATGAGACATTAAAAGATCTCATTTTCCTTAAAAAGAACAGTCTTTGTTGAACTTTTTTAGTAGTGGCATCAACATGAGATTCAAAACACAGTTTATGGTCAAGTACCACACCTAATTATTTATAACTCTCAACTATCCCAATATCGGCAGTTTTAATGATAGTGGGTGATGAGCTATAAGAGGACTTCCTAAAATCAATTATCATGTCTTTAGTTTTTGTCACATTAAGTGAAAGGAAGGACTCATCACACCAATTCACAAAATCATCTACAACCTGTCCATGGCCTGACTCGTCCCCCACTAGAAGACTGACGATTACTGTGTCGTCAGCAAACTTCAGGATATGTCTGTTCGTGAAATTGCTGCGACACTCATTTGTGTACAGAATGGACAGAAGGGGAGAGAGGCAACAACCCTGGGGTGATCCAGTAGAGGAGGAGAGCACATCAGAAAATACATGATTCACCCTCACGCATTGTGACCTATTAGTCAGAAAGTCTGTCACCCAGCCGACCAGATTAGTGTCAAGCTTAAAATGATTGTAAAGCCTGTCAGCAAGTAAGAAGGGTTGAATTGTATTAAATGCAGATGAAAAGTCAGCAAATAATAATCTTGCATGGGTGTGGGGGGTCTCAAGATGCTTATACAAGAGATGCAGGAGTGTGACAACAGCATCCTCCACACCTCTCCCTGCTCTATAGGCGAACTGGAAGGGGTCAAGATGGTGTTCAACATGCATTAAAATCTCCTTCTTAATTATCTTCTCAAATGACTTCATCACTAAAGAAGTCAGAGCCACAGGCCAAAAATCATTCAGTACCTTAGGAGAGCTGCCCTTAGCAACAGGAACAATGACAGCATGTTTCCAAATCTTAGGTACTGTCTGTAGCTCTAAAGAAAGTGAGAAGATATGGTGAAAAATCCCACTCAGCTGATCAGCACAAGTTCTCAGTACCTGTCCACAGATGTTGTCAGGTCCAGGACTCTTGCTTTTAGTGTGTCTAAAAAGATTAGCTACCCCCCTCTCATCAATACAAATTGATGGGGGAGTGATAGTTTTTTCCCTCAGTGTGCTGGTCTGCCTAGAACAGTCATAGTTCTCAAAACGAAGGTAAAAACTGTTAAGACTGTCTGCCAGATGTTTGTCAGAGGTAAACCCCTCTAAGGTAATACTACTTTGCCTTTCTTTTGCCTCATCATCGTCCTTCAACAGTGAAAGTATCATCTCAGTGCATGACAGAGCACTTCGATACGGTGTTAGCATACTACAGTGTACGCTATCCTCATTACAACTTTAAGACTGACAATCTAAAATGATGATAATGATTAGACACATTAAGGACAGCAAAATGTTTATTGAGACAGAAATTAAGCACGGTGGTAAACTACTGATTATACAGCTCCTGACCTGGCCCGTTTACACCAGTGGTGGTGTTTCCACCAGCTTCCACCACCTGTGAAGCAAATTGACATTTACAGAAACAGAAGTCCTTCATCAAACCACCTGTTTGCATCGTTTAAATATCTAGAAAGTCTATGTGTTTGGCTGCTTCCATTTACCACCAGCTTGTTTTAAGCAATGATAACAAGTTATTTAAAAAGCAGCTACCTCGCCACTTTCCAACAGCAAAACCTGTAGCATTCAAAGGTTAGTCTAAAGACGGGCATATCATGTTTACTCACGTATAGCAAACTGAACAATCTCTAATTTTTATGTTTGTTTTTAATGCTCAATTTACACAAAAATTTTAAATTTATTTGAATGTCATTGAGTGAAATAACAATTTGATCCCCAAGCAAAACATGACTTAGAACTAGCCAGCCCTTAGCGAGTACAGTGGTAAGAGGTTTCGTGTGGTTGGTCACCAGGTTTGCACACATCTCAAGAGGGATTTTGGACCACTCATCTTTACAGAAATTTTCTAAATCCTTTACTTTTGTTTGGCTCAAAGCAACCCCAAAACGATCAGCTTTCATATTTTCCAATCTAGAGAGACAAAAAGAACACTGTTTATACTGCCCCATGATCACAACAGGCTTTTTATACACTGAAGCCAATAGTCTACACCAAATTAACACCAATATTCCCAAAGGGCAGTCCCTCCATTTACAGTGATACAGTTCCACCACTGATGATTTAGAAAAGCTCATGATATACATGCTTGATTTACTGATATCCTCAAAACATCATTGCCACAGCACATGAGCAAGCAGAAGAAACGCAGGGAGAGAAACAGCTAGAAGATAAAAATTATAAACAAGTCCATGTGGCTCATGAGTTCAGGTGAACCATGTTTACCTCCATCAGTTAGGTTATGTTTTTGGTAGTGTTTGTGTGTGTCATTCTGTCTGTGCACATGACAGCTTGAAAGGTTTTGAATGTATTCTGAAAACTTTGTTGGGATTTAGAGTGGGGTTAACAATTCATTGAAATGTGGCTTTCATCCACCAAGCTCTTCAAGGTCAACTCAATGACTTATTGGTTGAAAATTGACAAAAAGCCTTACAACTACTTACAAGTGTGGTGTGCATTGTAACATACAGAAACTAATGTGTAACATTCTATCAAGAATTTTAAAAATTCAAAACATTCTTAGAAAAATTTGGCATATGCTCATAACAAAAGCATTCAATGTTTTTGTAAACAGATGTCACTAGTATGTTGTGGAGTACGGTCAAGTCTAAACAGAAACACTCTGCATGGATAAACTAAATGTAAGTCTAATGTAATCTTTGTGCAATGTTTTGTATAAACAAAAGTGCTCAGCTGTTCTGACCCATTAATGTGTTTGGCTATTCATAGTATACTGTAAGCGAAATCTGTTGTGATGCATTTACTTTGATTGATTGATTGATTGATTGTGGTTGGGATAAACAAATTTCCCACGTGTGGGACTAATAAAGGTTATCTTATCTTATCTTATCTTATAGCCTGTAAATATAACCAGATCCATTAGTAATTCAATGGAAACTCATAAATCTGCCTCAGTATGGGAGCACAAGAAGGTATGACTGAAGTCTAGACTTTCAGCTTTAGGTGAAGGGATTTCAAAACTGTGAGGTCTAACTCGTCACTGGTAATTATCCTGATCCCAAGCCTTTGTTGTGAAAGTATGTTTTTTTTTTTATTATTGTTCTCCAACTTATTCTCTTGGCAATCAGGAAACAAACTAAATAATTTTAACTGACACACATAAAAAAAACTATTTTCTTTTTTCCCACAAGAAAGTTCTTCTTGTTTTTCTCCCAAACATAGAATCAGAGTTAGCCTCGTCACCAATCACAAGTCAGACGTCAGAAGGCTAATAAAAATACTTTCATAACCATAACACACATTTTTCACAATGAAATCCCTCCATTTCCCAGTTCAGAAGGGTTTTTTCTCTGTCTCAAACTCTCATCATTTTCCTGCTTCTCTTCAGTAATCGAACCTCGTTCGCAAACTTCTCCCTCTTTTCTGTCATGACCCTGACCGCTGTGAAGGTAATCTATTTATCAGACAGTCAACACACACTTGACCCTGTGTGGTTCATGTAGTTCATGGCTGTCAGCTCACCTGGCTTTCTTCTATAGTGTGCCTTCCTCCCTGAGCCTGGTTCTGCATGAGGTTGTTTTCTGTTAAAAGGGTGTTTTTCCTTCCCACTGTCGCCAGGTGCTTGCTCAATAGGGTTGCCTTATTGTTGGGGTTTTCAAAGTGTATTGATGTGACTGTTGTTGTGATTTTGTGCCATTTTAAATCTGAATTTACAAAACTGATCTTATATACATATTTGGCATTGATCATTCAAAGTGTTGATTATTGCTGAAAAATCCTGTATTGTGCTACATCTCCACTTGTAATTAAGTTTGTTCAGTTTCTCTGTTTCATCAGAAATGCAGAGTGATCCTTTGTGAATTGGATTTTGCCAATCTGATATTCAACCGAACTAGATCTCTTTGTTTAGCTTTATTGAAATTTAACTTGTTCCACTGTGAAATAATCGGTAGCTTGCATTCACAGGCCTTCACCATGCCTGCCAGATCATGTGGTATGGTGTGGATCATGATTTGTGCCTTCCCTTCCTCATGCACTTCCCTTTGTTCTTCTACTAGTTAATCTTGGTTTTATCGGTTCAAATAATCTTTTTCTAGAACTAGTCTCGCTTTATTAGAGACTATTAGGCAAAGTTTAAAGTGGTCTTCTTGAGCGTAACCAGTGGTTTTTCATTATCTCTTGCTGTAAATCTACTGTATTTACATTCATGAAGGCCTCTCTTGATTTTGACAAAGATACACCTACGTCCTTGAGATTTTTTCTTGCCTTAGCTAGTTGTGTGATAGTCTTTTTCTTAATCATGGAAAAAATTCTGTCATCATCCCCTTGAGTTTTTTTCCATGGTCTTTCAGGCCTT
Organism: Pelmatolapia mariae; assembly: GCF_036321145.2. Lineage (NCBI taxonomy): Eukaryota > Metazoa > Chordata > Actinopteri > Cichliformes > Cichlidae > Pelmatolapia > Pelmatolapia mariae. Next base: position 27,443,906 of record NC_086241.1, read on the forward strand.
TTGTTTTACAGAGCTGGTCAGAGGATTTCTTCTTTTTTAAAATGTTTAAGATTGTTTTTTTTACCACTCCTAAAGCTTTTTCTTTTTCTCTGAGAAGTGGGATTATTAGCTTAATGATGGCCTCCTTCACTTGCATCAACATGTCTTTGGACTCCTTACTGAGCGCACCACTGAGCATCAACCACATACTCATTCAACAATTGGACTCAACTCTATTCCTTTTATCTCCTTAATTTGTCATAACATAATCATAAAACAAGTCACGTGGCAATGAATGGGCTCATGATTTACACACTCAATTACTTTTGAGCCTGTAAAAATGGAGGGATTACAAAATAAGTATGTAATTCTTAATGATTAATGCAATTTTTTTTGTCAAAATCAACACCTTAACCGCATTTTAATTGCTTCATTTCAAGCTCACTGAGTTTGCGCACCATATCACTGTGAGGAAACTTACAGACCTGGCTGTAGATGACTGATGATGAATTATGAGCTGGCGTGCAGGTTAACACACTGTGTACAGTTTACACCACAGTACCTGGAAATGCCTGAGCATATGAAGTACTAACCGGATGAGAGACGAGGCAGCGACTCCTATTCTGGACTTTAGAAAAGACTTTGCTGGGCACTAGGCAGGACGTGGAGCTGCTCAGGATGACGTCTTTTCCCACAAAACGCTCCATGTCATGGAAGACGCTTTGCTTTACCTCCAGCTGCTCAAATACACATTCCTGGGAAAACAAAAAAATACATAAACGCAGGTAAGGTGTGGAAGCCAAATATTATTTTCTATAATGCTATAAGTAAACATTATCTCAACCCAAAGTCAGTGAAGCATCCCACTGAATATGGAACATGTAGTCATAGCAACAATGAAATTATTTATTACAGCTATTATTTTCTATAATTTGGATGAACGGTTGCTTTGACTCTGTACTTTCTGATGTCAACCTTTCTTTGACAATAGCAAAGACAAAACCATCATAACAATAAAAAAACATTTAATATTTGTTTCTTAGTGTTAAACTTGAATCTAAAACTGTCCACAGCTTTGGGGAATGTACTCAGGGAAATGTGTTAAAAGTCATGCAGTTAACATCTTAAACACTGAAATTAAACCAGTTTGGCTCTTAAACTACCTGCTTAACGTCACTTCACAGTGATGAAAAGGTGTGACTGCCAAAACCGGTACTCTTCATTTGCAATCTTTCTCATCCTGGACGCAAAACTGCAAAAACTGGCTGAACAATCTCAGTATACCTCACATATACGCATTATAATGAAAGGCTCTGCTAAAAGGATTTGTGCTAAAACACAAGCAATAACCTAATCTACTCTAATTCTAATGACAATTTTTGTTTTTTTTAGTTTGTTTTTTGGTTTAGTTTAATTGTTAAAGTCCAAAGTGGTCCCAGTGGCAATAGGAGTTGGGAGGTGTAACCCCAAAACTGAAAGAGTGGCCCCAGCAGATTCCAGGCACAACATCAGAGTCTTTTAACAAAAGAGTGGAGTCCTAGGAACAGCACAGGCCTCAAACCTCAGTTTCCTTAAATAGAACGGATGGTCATGACAGGCTCACTGGGATGCTGATTCGCAGGAATCTAACACTGTTTACTTATTCCATCTAAGCTAAACTGATGTAAACAGAAATGTGTTGTTTTTTTTGTTTTGTTTTCAACTGTCACCAGGAGGCCCCATAACTTCCTTGTCTTTTTACACACTGCCAGCAGTTGGACTGGATTGTTTGGTAATTGGATAAACCCTGTTTACTGTAGCTGTGTTGTTTGAGTATTGCTGCCAACGTAACATGAGATCACAAACTCAGTCTCACAAAAAAAGTACAGTTATAAGATGTCTACTTGATCATTTTTATGTTTGTCAGCTCTCTTCTAGACAGAACCAAGCCTTCCCTGGTTTGGACCCAGAAACTGCCAAACCAGTCCATGCCCTTTAGGCTCTTGGTCTTTCTGGCTATGAATGACATAAAGGATGGGGAAGATTGGAAGATATATGATTTTAAAGCTCATGTGTGTAAATGTTAACTTATACTAATAAGAAACACCAATAAGTGAATACTTGGCATTTCCTGATGTGGAAAAGACCTCCAGTATGACCCCTGACAGAGACACAAATCCCTGTGGCGTTGTGTCAGGAATAGCATCTGGTGTAAAAATCTGCTAAATCAAACATGAAGAACTACCTCCTCTGACGAAACCTTTGGGAATAAGGGAGCAGCCAAAAGTAGTTCTTTCTAGTCATCTGTAAGTTGGACTATTCCCATTATCATTTGTCTCCAGTTTTGCATCTTTCTCAAAGCTCAAGTTTTCTTCAGTTCTGGCCAAACTTCATTGTAAACAAGCCACACTAACCTATTTCTGTGCATGAAAGGGACATATAAAGAAATCTGGACAGCTTAAGTGCTTAAGCGCCCTTCACGTCTGCTCCCACTGTCCCACCAAGCCTTACACTAATCGTCAGAAAACAGTTAGGCAAGTTACTGATCTGTAGCCAAGTGACTAATAAAGCCTCCTGTAAATATTCCCATCTTCTCCCAGATCAATAGTAGAGTGAAACTTACAGATGGTCAGATGATGTCATGCTATCAGGAAGTATGTACCTAACGGTGCTCTCGGGAAACTCTGCATATTTCTATGTAGCATTTCCCTGTCCCGAGTCCACAATTGTTCCTTGTTGGAAGGAACTCAGTGCAGTGAGTATTGATTTTATTTGACTCTACCTGCCTCTGTGCACTCTGATCACATCTACTGTGAAGAAGAGCTCCATTGTCTACTTTAGCAGTTTCTAGCTGGCGAGCATTTTTCTGGCATAAAAGGTTGACTTCATGCTGTATTTTAAGTGACTGTGACTGTGTTTAGATAAGCACACTGTCCAATGTTGATTGTATGTTTGTGCTCTTTTATAATTTGACATAGATGAGTGATTTTTAATGAAACGGCTTTCATTAGTACGACAACACTTCTTATAACAAACTCCATCTGACTTTTTTGTCAAAGGAAAGCTCCACTTTACAATTTATAATAGCAATAACAGCAAGAATCTAGAAGCATTTTGCACTGTAAGGTAGATGTCTTAGATTTTAACAAGGAAACCCAACAATTCCCTTCAAGCACATTTTTACAGAAATGAAAAAAAGAAAAAAACCAAATCAAAAGTCTCTTTTTGACAGCAAGGCTCAGGGAGCATAGCCATCAGACTCGACTGGCTGAGGTGAGCATGGTGACGCAACGAAGACAAACAATGCAGAACGAAAGAGGAAAACTCAACAGATTATAAAACATATGAGTTCTGAAATATTCAAGGTTTTTAGAAAGCATTTTACTTTGGCCAAATGAGTAAATTCTTATGGTCACATTGAGAAAGCTGCTCTGATTCAAGGTAAACAACTAAATCTGTAATAAATAACAGATTAATTCTGCGCTATTTTTAAATGAGTAATCAATATTACTCAGTTCATATTCCTTTATTGCAATTATATTAAGCCATTATATTTCTATGACTTTGCCTTTGGTGACAGACAGAAAGTGTGAGTTAGCAGCGCAGGGAAATGGCACGCAGCAAAGAAACAGCCAGCTTGGTGTCAAACCATGAATTTGTAGCTAAAAGCATGAAAGAGTGTGTGATATGTCCCCTAACCACTTAGCCATCAGGTTAAACGAGTTGCTTAACAAACGTTAAAACATTCCTTGCTACTGAACCGTGAATAAAGAGAGAAACTAGTGTGAAATCTCAGTACTCATTTTTTGACAGGTTCATTATATTCATCATCCCTAGAGTTAAAAATTTATACCTCGGTTTTACCTCCTTTATGACAGACATGTACTGTATATGTGCATGCTGCCATTAGAATCAGTTCACACACTGATGGACTGACAGTAGCTGCTCAGAGGGCATGACCTAGAGCTGGGCGATAGAACGATAACGATATGTATTGCGAAATAACTTTTTCTCGATAGAAAAATTAAAATATTGCGATAGGCGTAATCTCTCTTGTCCTCTTAAAAAAAAAAAAAAAGAACAGCCAATCCAAATTAAGTAGCGCAGAGCCGAACCAATCACAGCCGCAGCGTCACGTCACGTGACTTGTTACGTACAGCACAAGTGCCAAGGCGCACATGAGTATTTGTTTTTGCAGCCGGGCCGCCCGGGTAATGGAGGAAATGAGTTTGCCAACTAGAGAAAAATCAACCGAGAGCTTGAGCGAAGGTTACCGAAGAAAAAAACCGATGATGGTTCCAATGCCGGAGAGATTGTCGAACGGAAGGGCCATAGAAGTTCCGTAGTGTGAAGGTATTTCGGCTATTTCAAGTCTGACAAAAAACAGAGTAGCGCGCACTGTAAATTGTGCCGAAAGCAAGTCTGGAAATACAATAAACCGGTGCATGCTCAGTCTCTGACTGAAAGCGCTAATTCGTCATTCGGCTTTTGTCAGACTAAAGTAACTGTTAAAACTGTTTGAAAAGCTAAGCTATACAACAAGCAGAGATTGAGAATTTCCTTTTAGTTCTCAGTTTATTTGATATTGACAAAAGTTAGTCAATTTTGTCTGTTCTTCTGTAAAACAAACTAAGATTTATTTTTAGAATTAATATTTTGTTTCTAAGTGGAATTGACAATTTAGTAGTCTGTTTAGTTTGTTCTATTTTGAAACTTAAACGCTTTAGCGGCTGCCTTTTGTGTAGTTTGCAATATTTGCCTTTATTTATCTGAAACTGAAGTCTCATGTTCCTTAAGTACATCTACCCTGTTGAACTTATTATGGGAAATAAATATTTAAATCAAAACAAGCTGCAGATTATTTCACATTTTACTTGTGAGCAACGGCACATTTAAATCTTACAAATATAGTTATTTGGCTTATATCGTGATATATATCGTTATCGCCTGAAATGAAAAAAAAAAACATATCGTGATATGAAAAAATCTTATATCACCCAGCTCTAGCTTGACCTCATAACAACCATCATAATCATCATCTTCTCCTCCTCCTAGCTGTGCCTCTATATAGAGGCTCAGTGTTCTTCATGCTGAGAGAGGGCCAGCCAGTCTCACTTTCAAAATCTACCATCATCCTTGCCCACCTTTCTTAGTGGAGAGTTGACTGAATACAAGTATCTTGGAGTTATGTTTGCTGGCAGACTGAAATGCAACTCTTGGACTGACTGCTTGTGTAGTGAGAGACAGCACAGAACATATTTTCTGAGGACATTTTATCCTTTAAGGTGGATTCTAAAATGTTTCTGAGGTGCAGAAAAACGAACAATTAGAAGGATAGTAACAATTTCTAGTAAGATGTTGGGAGCTGCATTACCAAGCTTAGCAAGCATTTATAGGGACTATTTATGGAGCAAGGCAAATACTGTGAGTGATATGAGAATTTGACTCCTCCACTGAACTACTAAAACCTACATGGTGCTAATGTTCCCCCATAAAACAGGTCCAAACTGTATTTTACTCCTCAATCCATCAAACTTCTGAACACAAGCAACACACAGGTTGCCTAACTGTTCTGGCCACAGTCATCCTTAAGATCCACGAAGAAGAGTAAAGGTGTCCGTATACAGTGTGTGCTTTGTGTCTTATGTTGATGCAGTTATTTTTATGTGGTGTATACAAATCTCAGGTGACTCTGAAATCACAATGCAATCACATTTACCCATAAGGACAAGTAAATGTATGTGTTTTTTGCCCAGTAATGTACTGACCACTGATATCATAGTATTATGAAGCTATACTAGTAAATGAAGAGAAACAAAAAAGTTTGGAATTTACGTGTTAAGCAACTGAAGGAACTGAAGTGTTATTATGCAAAACATCTCCATATTACTATATGATATCACAATCCTATGTACGACAGGGATTAGGGATATTAGTCTAAGTTCAAAATGTGACGTGAGAATGTCACGGAATATGTCAAATGAAATTATGCTGCACCTCCTTGGGGGGTAAATGTGTAATAACAAAGCCAGAACATATTGACCTGAGAGTGTAGTAACCATTCCTTTAATGCTGCTTTGTTTAAACTACGTGAACCAATAAATGAACAAAAACTACAGTGTTTCCACTGAGTCACACACCACATACTTTTGAAAAGACCCACACCACAGTGAAGAGAAGCCCCATGTTTCATCAAAGTCTGCCAACATCCACAAAACAAATGTCCGTACGTGTGTGATGGAGCAAGTGGTTAACAAAAAAATAAAGAAATCACCAGAGAGCAATGTTGTTTCCACTGGTTTTACGATTTAGGCCAACAAGATATAACAGCATGTATTTGTGCTGTCAGCGGTCTGTGTTACCTGCACAAAGAAGGCTCCATCCAGCGCCTGAGACAGGTCATCATAACTGCTGAGAAGGGCAAGTTGCTGCGCAGCAGACAGCTCCCCTCGCAGCATGTGGGCTTCCTCCAGCTCCACCAGCTGTTTCCTGAGGGACAGAAACTGCAGTTAACACACACACACACACAATGCATGAACAAACTGCCCTCTATCATGACATTTTCAATTTGAAAAGAATCATTACCACAGGCTTATTATATAAGTAGTAGTAGAATGTAGTAGAATGAAGACTTTGGAAGAAATGAACAGATGTGTTAGGTGTGTTATTATCAGCCAAAAGAAGTGGTTCTGATATAACACAAAGCAGACAATGCTTCAAATATGGATGCTGCTACAAAGAAGCTAGAGATTCTAAAGTGTCTGCTCTGTACACATTTCCATCTCAGCAGCAAAGATTGAGACACTCAGCACAGTTTCAGTGGGGGTAGATTATGTCACCAACTTCACCGACTCACTGAATGAAAGTATGTATTGTATTGGAGTATTGTGCAAATTTCTCTAACAAGGCATACGTTTTTTTACTCTGGCCTTTCATGCAGAAAAGAATAATAAAACAATAAATATTCTGGTTTATAGATCTGTCTGACAACCTAAAATGAGGTGCAGGTTTCAAAGGAGACCGTGTAGTCTGCTGCAAATCCTGTTACGCTGTCTTATCAGTAAAAGTGATGACACTTTTAGGGTGTGGAGTACATACCACCACCTTTTTGCTCTTACTCCAGCCTATCAACCTGCTTCTTCAACATCTCTTTATATGTTACAGCATGTGGCAGTTACATAACACTGTATCACATTAGTCAGGAAGATATCTTCCTTTGAAAAAAAATTAAAGTAATTTAGACTAAGTGACGGTTTATGACAACAGGGCACACAACAGAGAGCAGTCTAGCTTGTTCAGCAGGAAATCATTCACAAAGGGCCCCTGAAATTTAATTCAATGACACCCTCTACTGTTCATATAAACAAATAAGTCTCCAGCGGTCTGAGTGATAGGCAGTGGCATGTACTTAGAGGGAGAGTTACATTCATGAAATACTGGTATAGAGATTAAGGTATTATGGTTTTTATAGCTTAAAGGCACTGACTTTCTACAGCACTTTCATTAAAAACTCAGCGTCATTCCACAGTAATGTTTAACCACTAATAGCCAGGCTGTGAACATGTGTTTATTCATGTGTGCTCACAGTAGGAGCCAACTGCTGATCATGCGGTATTCATATATGTCTTCTCTGTAAGCACTGAAAGGAAGAACAGGTTACATTTTAGACAGGGTGTCTCTAACTCATCAGGGCAGAGAAGCCCTTAGTGTCAATGTTTCCTTTAGGTTTTGCAGGCACCAGACAGTAGTTTAGCGTCTGTAATGTATATTTATATATTTTTGATGATATATATGTGCTTTTTTGTTTTTACTTAGAATTACATCTGGGTTAAAAACAAATTTCTGTTGACTATAGAGGTATAATAATGCAGTTAAGACTGAAGAAGTTTGTCTGTGTAACCCAGATGAGGTCTTTAAGTTGAGCAGTAGAACTCACTTGATCTCTGTGATGGCCTTGGCAGATTGTCCTGGTTGGTTGTCATAGATCTTCACATTGTAGCCTCCACTGACAAACAGCATAGCCCAGGAGCGGCCTATCAGCCCACTAAAACAGGGAAGAAAATCACATGGTAACAGACATAAAACATAAACCCCAATAAGCAGACTTAAAAAACAAAATCAAAGCAAGGGCTGAATGTTGTTTTTCAGTAAAGTCCAGTAAAATCACACAGCAGTAAAGTGCTGACAGTGTGCCTGTCTGCTTGCTGACACCAGCTTCATTTTCCTGTCTTCCTCTCATGTTTTGACATGTAACCAGAAGTGAAGTGTAAATCCACTGTGAATGTTTTCTCAATCCCTTTGCCATCCATTTGAATATTTTTGCAATGTTAACACACAAAGATTACCCCCTAAAACGTATGGCAACATAAGTGAAGAACTGTGAGTTTCAGTGCTTGCTTTGCAAGTTTAAGAGAGGTCACTTCAGAGGGACTGCCATGTTTAATGAACAGGGTTCAAAAGACAGGTTCAATTTAAAGCCTCTAAAATCACACAGCTATAAACCTTCACACTGTCGTGGAGGTTTATAACGTGTCTGTAATAAACAGGATTCTTCACAAATTCATTCTGACTGAAAACACAAGACAAGCGTTCATTCAGAACAGTCCTGTTTATGTCATGAGCAACAGTATGATGCACACAATGCAGTCACCAAAATAAAATTACATGCACTGATACTGCAAACTACAGCTTTCAACCAGTTTTTCATTCAACAAAGCAACTTTCGTTTCAACTTCATGAATATAGGTCAGGGCTAGCACGGTTGCATCATTTTACAACGCAAAATACATTGTTATCTCGCTCACCTGCCAATCACAGTAATAATCTTCATGTCAGAAGCGTTATGATGTTATGAGACCAGCTAAAACTTAACTTACAAGCTTTCTGTTGCGCCGCCCCCCTTGACAGTCACGCTGACCGTGCTGTACGGTGACCTAGAAGGACCAAAGAAGGCAAACGAGCGCACAAAGCTTGTTTGCTTTGAAATGAGCAATAAAGAAACCCATAAACTATTAATTGTAACTTTTTATAAATAATAAATACTATGTATGTAAGTATTTAAAAAATAATTCTGAGAATATGAAGAAGAAATAGGTTGTAGCGTTGTAGTGTATCCTAGCAACGAACGAGCGCAACTTCAACCAATTAGGTTGAGGCCAGACGATGATGGACGCATGAAAAACCAATCAGAGGTTTGAAAAGGAAACTGTCCCGCCCGTGCCGCGCTGAATTGTGGGACGAAATCCTAAAAGGACAACAAAATATTACCAGTTATCTCGCATAGAAAACTGTTTGTTTGCCACACATTGAGGAATATTTTCCTACACTACCTTTCCGGAGAAACAGAAATGGAACATGTGCATCTGGCTGTAGAGGAGGACGACCTTTATTCGGGTTACAATGATTATAATCCGACATTTGACTCGGAGGTAAATTAACCGCTAACCTAACCTAACACTACATTAGCACATTGTTTCTAAGCGTATAGAAAGCAACTTTGAAAAATTAATGTTGGTTGTATGAGATTGAGATAGTGGCATGGCGAAAGACTAATTACTTCAAAGTTTTATTTCAAAATTGTTTGTGTGAAAAATGTCTGCTCTTCCGTCGGCCCACTATTTTAAAAAATGAAGACTAATTGTTGTCCAATTTTAAGGAGCTGGAGAATGATGTGGGCTTCCAGCAAGCAGTGAGGACAAGTCATGGACGAAGACCCCCGGTAAGTGTCAAATACTGTGTGTGTGTGTGTGTGTGTGTTTGTTTGTTTGTTTGTTTGTTTGTTTGTGCGCGTTTGTGTGAGTAAATGAGTAAGTAAGTGGGAGAGAGAGGGGTTTTCTGGAGGTGTATAAATTGTTTAACTACTAATATATCATGTCTTTAATTTTCTAGATGACGGCCAAGTTTCCTGGCACTCCCATTGGACCTCGATCTTTAGCTTCTTCTTTTGGCGTAAGTACAATGAAGGAGAATGATCCTTTAAAAGTGGAACATTTTTGAATGACCACAACAAATACAGATACCTCCTTCAAAGTACAGTCCTTTGTTGAAAGTTGCTCAGATTAAATCACTGATAGGTGACAAGATGTGCAGCCAATGACGGTGATTGTTTCATTACTGTGAAGCATTTATGTGGAATGCTTTTGTTTATATCTACATGTTAAAAAGACCTAAATTATTTTTATTCATTACAATATTGATACTTATTGTTTCACAAAGGCTCGGCTTCATATGGCCTCTTCAATGGGACGACCCATGACTGGAGCTGTACAGGTGAGAAGTATTATTAAACAATCGAATGTGCACATAAGGTCTTGCATAGTTTTTGTTAGATTATTTTTTTATAATTAGTGTTTACTATATATGTATTTTTTGTTATTTGCAAATGTACCAGGACGGGTCAGCCCGACCAATGACTGCCGTCAGAGCAGCAGGTTACACCTCCTCCCTGAGTCGTGGTGAGTTTAAAGTTGTCTGTTTCATCTATTTTCTTTTGCGTGTCGATAATGATTAAAAAGTTATTATTGTATACTTCAGGAATAGGTACAGTTGAGTGTCTCTAACGTAAAAAATAAAATAAAATAAAAAATTAGCATTTTTTTGTTAATATAAACCTCTGTGCATTCTTGTAAGGACATATTTAAATATGCAAGCTTTGTGTCTTTCCCCTTGCAGTGATATAGTGATGAATTGGTATGATTTATATTTTCAGGCTCAGCCTTTGACCCTCTGGGCCAGTCCAGAGGTCCTGCACCTGCACTCGAAGCAAAGAATGAGGATACGTAAGTTATCACTTTAGACTGCTTTGTTTCAGTGTGAAAATGCTATGCAGTACGCTCACTCTGCAACTTCATTAGGTATGCCTGTTCAACTGCTCTTTGATGCAAATATCTAATCTGCCAGTCTTATGTCAGCAACCCAGTAAATTTAGGCACATAAACATGGTCAAGATGACCTGCCGAAGTTGAAACCTGGCATCCGGGAAAGAAATGTGATTTAAATTACTTTGAACGGGGCATGACTGTTTGCTTGAAACAGCCTGGTTTGAGTGTTTTAAAAACTGCAGATCTGTTGGGAGCGGCAATTTTCTGGTTGAAATTGTCGTGTTGATGCTGCTTTGAGATGATAGGAAGGCAACAGTTACTCAGACAACCACTCTTTACAAGCAAGGTATGCAGAAGAGCATCTCTGAATGCACAACACATCAAAACTTAAAGCAGATGGGCTACATCAGCAGAAGACCACGCCATGCGACACTCCTGTTAGGTAGTACAGGAAGCTGAGGCATTTAGAGGGTCACCGAAACTAATAGAATAGAAAAATAGAAAAAAAGCATCGCTTGTGAAATTCTGGCAATTTGGCATAAGGAACACAAAAACATTTCGACATCCTTCTTTGCACCAGTGGTTCAGGCTGGGAGTGGTGGTGTAATGGTGTGGGGGATATTTTCTTGGCACACCTTGGGCCTCTTATTACCAGCTATTATAAACTGACAAACATTTCACTCTCTTTTTTTTTCTGCATCATGTTCTTGCAGGCCTGAGGAGAAGATCAAAATCTTGGAGAAGAAAGTGAATGACCTGATAGAGGAGAGCTGCATGGCACAGAGCATGGGAGCCTTACAAGTGGTCAGCCTTTCACTCTTTAACAAACTTTTTACTAATGTTGACTGTCTGGATTTAAAGAGAAGGCTCTCCAAGTGGGGCAGTTTGCCATAATTCATTTTTAACTGTGTCAGCTCTCTCACAGTGAAGTGTATAAAAACTGCTTACATTTCTACCAGAGTAATACCTAAAACGGCTGTTAGGACAAAGTACTTGAAGTTTATCAACCTTCCCATTTCCAGTGGTTTTTCATACATGGGGAAAATTGGTCTACATATTGTATAGGCAATGTGTTATGTCACATAACAGCAGTGTGTGGTTTGCTGTGATTTCTGAAAAATTAAAAAAACTGTTTTTAAAAATATTGTTATTGCAGGTAATTTTCATCTTGTGGAAGGCCAAAGCCTTTTTGTTTGGCACCAGAATGTCTAATGGGCAGGAAAAACTTGTTACATCATTGCAGCAGAGTGTGTATTCATAATTACTTCTGATTATTACCCAGAAGTGGCTTACTTGCTGTGTGTGTTTGTGTGGGTGTGTCTGTGTCTACAGGCCCTTGAAAAAGCCAAAGAGGCAGGGCGGAAGGAGAGAGCCCTGGTCAGACAGAGGGAACAGTCTGGCAGTGCAGACCATATAAATTTAGACCTCACCTACTCTGTAAGTCAGGCTGCTGTATGCTTGTTCTACACTCTGCACTCATGAGTAACGATTTGCTTTCTAAAAGAACAGTCTGGTGTTGATTTTCTTTTGAAAAAACTACTTTTTAATGCCTGAAAAACCGAGCTGATAAGTAATAAGTAAAAATAAGCAAGAGGTTTTTTTTTTAGTCAAAAACAAATCAAAGTTGTACTTTTCATTTAAAATGCTCCACATCCTCCTGGTCTACAATAACTGTAGAAATAAACTATAAGTGCTTACTCAGTAGTGTATGCAAAATCTGTTCTTATTTATCTCATTCAGAGTAAATTATTATTATTGTTTCATATTAAAATATTAAAGTAAATCATCCCGTTTGTTTGTTTCATGGCTCAGCTATTTAGGAAGGAACAGCTTGCGAAAGACAGATACAATTTAGAGTTTGTTTTTGAGAATCAATTTCTAACATCAGTTTTTAATTATTTTATTTAGAAATATTAAATGTTTCTCCCATTACCAGGTTTTGCTCAACCTTGCCAACCAATACACAAACAATGAAATGTACCCAGAGGCCCTGAACAGCTACCAGATCATTGTGAAGAATAAAATGTTCAGTAATGCAGGTGAGCAGGCCGCTCAGCTTCACACTCACTGCTGGTGTACTTAGAATGTGGCAGCCCTTGTAAATACAATCATGTGAAAACGAAGTTTTATACACCGCATGAAAGCTTGTGGAATACCTTCAGCAGCAGCAATTTCAAGTAATATTTTTCCCTATGACTTTATCAGTGTCTCCTGTTATTGTTGAGGAATATTGGCTCACTGTTCTTTACAACATTGCTTCAGTTCCTTGAGGGTTTCGGGCATTCATTTATGCACAGCTTTCTTAAGGACCTACCGCAGGATTTAAATCATGTTGAGGTCTGCACTCTGACTCGTTTATTGCAACGTGTTGATTCTTTTCTTTTTTAGTCATTCTGTTTAGTCAGTTTTCATGGGATCATTGTCCTCCCCATGACCCAGTAACACCCATGCTTTACAGGTGGCCTCACGTTTGACTCTACAATACTTCGGTATAAAGACGCGTACATGGATGTCTCAATGAGTGCAAATCTAAGCTATGCTCTTTTTGTAGAAACATATATAGAAGCCATACTAGTTCAATCATTTTCTAATTGTACTCTCATGAGCTTTAACATGATAACTGAGGCCTGTAGACTCTGAGGTGTAGCTCTTGGTGTATTTTTGCAGTATCTTGGATTTTTACTGCTGGGAAAATTGTGGCATTGTGTTAAATACTCCCAGATCACTGACACATAAGAAAAAAGTCATGTTTCATACATTGTAAATTCTTTGTTGTATCGCTTGTCTTGTGGTTTTTCCATCAAACTATGCATGCTGCTGTTCCAGGCCGCCTGAAAGTCAACATGGCCAACATCTACTTTAAACAGAAGAACTATCCTAAAGCCATCAAGTTCTACCGAATGGCGCTGGATCAGATAACAAATGCCCACAAAGAAATGAGGATCAAGATCATGCAGAATATCGGTGTAGTGTTTATCTGCATGGGCCAGTACACAGATGCCATTACGTCTTTCGAGCACATCATGAGCGAGAGTCCAAATATCAAGACAGGCTTCAACCTTATCCTGTGCTACTATGCTATCGGTGACAGAGAGAGGATGAAGAAGGCCTTTCAGAAGCTCATCTCTGTTCCTCTGGGCATTGATGATGAAGACAAATACATCCCTTCCAATGTGAGTGATATTTTATTACAGCATTTATTATTATTTCATTAATTAAGTCTAGTTCTGCCAACTCTTTCAGGAAGACACCAGCTCCAATATGGTCATTGAAGCCATTAAAAATGACAAACTTCACCAGATGGAGAGAGATCTGTAAGAAGATATTCACACAACACAAACACAACTTTGTCTTGCTCCATCAGTCCTCTGTATTACTTTTTTCCCCTTAATTCACCTGTTCCTCTGACTTCCTGTATGCTGTTCATAGAAAAACCCTGGCTGAGAAATACATCATGACAGCAGCCAAGCTCATTGCCCCAGCGATTGAGACTTTGTTTGCTACTGGATTTGACTGGTTTGTTACTGCTGTCTTTTTCTTTGCATCTAAAGACTTTAATGTGAGCATGGTAGGTTTGTTCATCATTGTGAAAAATTTAAAGATATTTTGCATTAACACATAAAATATTTAACTTGAATAACTGTAAATTGTGACAGTGCCTAACTGTGGTATAATTACAATACATTTACAATTACATAAATGCCCCAACTTGATTGCTTGAACGTTTAAAAAAAAACCAAGAAGCTCAAAGACTGCCCTTAGAGGGAGATTGTAACAAGAAGAAGATTTTAATAGTTTGAGTCTTCCAGTGGCTCTCGTTTCTTTAGTGGTGGTGTGAGGGACTTTCCAAAGTTCCTTTACTTGCCTAAACTTCTCTGCACACTAGTTTGATCACATTTTCTGAACATTTTTCTGGAGCAGACTGACAATAAACCTCAAGCTCTACTATTATTTCAACAATTTTTTTCCCCAATGCTTTCTTATTTAGGTTTTTAAATGAACATAATACATGTTGACTACTTGTAAAATTACGTGACATGTGCATTAATGTGCACTAATGCACATTAGTATGTTGGAGAGGACCATTTCAATATTGAGAAACAGAAATTAAAATCAAACAATTGCTTAATTATTCTCCATTTATGCACCTGCTATTTACAGCGATCAATCGAATGCTGGCATCTGACACGTGAAGATGGTGAATGTATGTTTTCTTTTTTTCTAAGGTGTGTCGACATGGTGAAGAGTTCTCAGTATGTCGAGCTTGCCAATGATTTAGAGATCAACAAAGCCATCACCTACCTCAGACAGAAGGACTTCAACCAGGTGAGAGTATTGTATCAGCAGCATTAAGGGTACTTCCTTCTTTTCTGGTCTGTGTATTTTACAATCACACCTTCCACTCTTAATAATTTGCTGCCAAACTGAATTTTAGACCATAATAAGACATCAAAATGAGGCTTTAGTAGCTTCCATCATATGTGGCTGTCATGTAAATTATCTCATCTATATCTTTGGTAATATTTGCCAAGTATAATGCTGAACCCGAAAAAGTCGATGCGATTAAGTAAGGATCACACGCATTAAATTTATGGAAGTGTAATTCCCTTAAAACATGTGAAACCTGTTCTTGGTTATCCGTTTACATTATTAATTTGTGTTTCCATCTTTTTCTTTTCTTTTCTTTTTATAACAATGTTGTAATACTGTTGCTCAGCACTATTCGTACGTGTGAGTTTTCTCTTGTTGAGGCTGTTTGAACAGAGCTCAGTGTCCGACTCAGTATTTCATCTTCTCATTGCCTTTTTGCTTTTGTTTCCTCCCCATCTGCATGCCTAAGGTTGAGGTATGTCTGCCTTCCATTCCCATGTCCACATTTAGATTGTACTGGGTTTGTTCCCCTTGACTTGTTGCTTCATAAGGACGTCTTTTACCCAAATAATGCCACTGCAAGAAGACGTTTGTGAGGCAGTTATTGGTTTAGGCCCCACAGACTGCTCAGGAAAATCTTTGTGCTGAACGTATTCTTTGTTAATAATAATATCCAACTGAACAGTGGAGGACATGCAGCCATGTGTGGAGCTGCTTTGTGGCTAAGATTAAAGGACTCACTGTAGTAACTAACTATCTTGTAGCCGCTGGTTTTACATCTGATGCATGCTGTGGTGCTTTTACAGTATTTACACACAGGAGTGTTGGTGATGTAACTGGTGGTCACCTGTGCAGCTGTAGCCAAGCTGGTGATTTGTGAAAATGCTAATCCTTACTCACTAATACAGTTGGGAAATTTTCCCCAGAATGTAACATAACAGTCAGTTAGATAAAAAGGGGAGAGGGACTGACTTTAAACTTGCAAAGCATTATATTTACTTCACCAGAGCACAGCACACAGTGAAGGTGACGCATAAACAGATGTAAGGAATGAAGCAGAATTACAGCTTACCTTCAAATGTTCTTAGAAAAAAATGCCAAAATGTCCAAGTATCTTCACCATGAATGTGAAGAAGATGTATATGTGATTTATCAGTGATTGGCTATTAATGGCTAATAATATTGTCGTTGATTCTTTGACTAACAATTCAGTAAATTTATATGTCTTTTTTATGTTTCTTTGTGTGTTACATGCTGGGGAAATAGGTTTATACTTAAAATATAATTTATTACTGAGCATGCTGTACTGGAGGAGCTTTAGTACAGAGTGTTACCCTGATTGTAACGAGTTGTGTGTTTTCAGGCAGTGGAAACATTGAAGGCATTTGAGAAGAAGGACAGCAGAGTGAAGAGCGCTGCAGCCACTAACCTCTCTTTCCTCTATTTTCTGGTAAGAATCTCTTGATTATAAAATAACGTTAGACTGAAAAGTTCTGAAAATTTAAAACACTTAAAATCAACAAAATATTTGGAGGTTTGCTGTTAAAGAAATGTAATACTAAATGTTACTGTTGGGAGATGATTGAACAACCATAGTCTCTTCTCTTGTAATTTCCCTAACAGGAGAAAGACTACGACCAGGCTGACCGATATACTGACCTTGCTATGAATGCTGATCGTTACAACCCAGCAGCACTTATCAACAAGGGCAACACGGTGTTTGTCAAACAGGACTATGAAAAGGCTGCAGAGTTCTACAAAGAAGCACTGAGGAATGATTCCTCGTGCACCGAAGGCCTTTACAACCTGGGTAAGTGCTCCTTAACTGCAGCAGTACTGCGGTAGTAGATAAGCAGGAGGTTTGATGTATTGCTCAACAACAGTTGGACGTGCAAGAATCATTTGGGAATGAACAACAAGAGCTTGCTGCACTCTGAACTGTGGTCTGTTAATATTTGCTGCAAGCACTGGTTAAACTTTAAATCCAGACTCTTGACTGTTCGGAAAATATAGTGAGGCCATGAGTACTCTGTCTAAATCTCTGTGTATCTTCATCCAGCATTCTGCTATGAGTATCAGAATATTGGCTGAGGCTACATTGAGAATAAGTGTGGACACAGCATGACCGACCCTATTGGAATGTGCACAAATACATAAATAACAAGACACACTTAGAGCACAAACCTCCCCCAGGGTAGCTCACTCTCTGCGAAGTATTTACTTTTAATTGTATTGTATTTTGTGTTTAAAGATTATGTAGGAGTAGGTAATGGATAATTGGCACTGATTTATCAATACATGGACACAAATAACCTTATTTTATTATATAATAATCTACTACAGCATGTTTCTAACCAAGTAGGCAGCTCATTTTCTTTCTCTTGACAATACTTTCTTTAAAGATAGTACGCATTTTTGGGTCAATTTGAAAGAAAGGCAGATGTAAAATTGAGGTCAGAGGTCAAATGTGACATATTTGGATGCAAACTATAATGTGATATTTAAAATTCCCATATACCATTTTATAAATGTTTTTAATACAAATAATTGCAATAAGAAAAATAGTTTTAATTACCTCTATCTACTGTTATTACTTTAACCTTCAGATCAAGCTATTGACCTTAAAGGAGAGGTCAGAGGTCAAATGAGACATGATATTTGAAAGCTTCATGGGTACTTTCTGTTGACAATACACACCACAGTTGTCAGAATCTTAGTTTCAGTTATCAGGCTAACATTAGTTAACATAACTTATCAGGCGTTTTGGTCTGTTTTCAGCCAATAAATCTTTAAGTTCACCTTGAAGACCTTGGTTGATGTTAACGAAATTTAAATGGTTTGTTAATATGACCCGACTCTACACCTATACAAAGTTTTATCAGAATTCATTCAAAACCTTTGGAGCTATCGTATTCACAGACATGGTAGCTCTTTAAAGCAACAGCATCCAAATTTTAAAGTCATCTTAAGTAAAAGGTATCGCTGGATTAAAACTACACCAACATGTGGTATATATGTGTCTGTATGATTTATATACAGACACAATCTTATTAACATAGAGGCACAGTTACGTGACTGAATTTTCCCCTAAACCTTGTTCCAGGTCTGACTTATAAAAGACTGAATCGTCTAGAGGAGGCTCTGGACTGCTTCCTGAAGCTCCATGCCATTCTGAGGAACAGTTCCCAAGTCATGTACCAGCTGGCCAGCCTGTATCCCGCTGCTAACAAGTGTGATGTGGAGATGGTTTTATCAGCGGGCCAGTACAATCGCCCAATATTAGCTATTTGTTCTTCTATTGTTATCGGCATTTGTAACAGTCAATGAAAATTAGAGAAGTAAAGAAGACATGAGAGAAATGCCGTTACAAAGTGTCAAAGTCCATTGATGTTGCATAGTTTGTTCACCAGGGGGCACCATACGACGCCCCTGTTGCCAAAAACATATTTAGAAAGACACAAACACAAAAACCAGCTGATCTGAGCAGAGTAAGGCAGCCTTTACTCCTAAATATAAATCTGTTTGGTTTCTTTGCTGTGTGTGAAAGAAAACATTTTTAGACGATATATTGGAATATCTGAGTTCTAAATCGCCAAATATCAGTATATAGTCTGATATAGTCTTAAAAATCCTGTGTCAGACAGGCTCTAGTGATGTGTTTGTATGTCACACAGATGATCTGTTTTTACTCGTATGTACTTTAGGGTTTGTTGGAATGTGTTCATTCAGGGATTCAAGCCTGTTTGTCCATATATCATCACATGAGCATCTATTAGTTCTTAACACTTTGATCCCAGCTATGAGCTTCTGGAAAATCCTGAACAAGGAATCGAGTGGCTAATGCAGGTCATCAGTGTAACTCCCACAGACGCCCAGGCACTGGCTAAGCTGGGAGAACTGCATGATGGCGAGGGGGACAAATCCCAGGCTTTCCAGTACTATTATGAGGTACCAGAAGCTTAATTTCATGGGGGGTTTTTTCCTCTCTAAATTACACTAAATTACACTGTACAGAAGTTAACAGTACATTTTTTGTCTGTGGACCCATTGTAAAAAACAGAAATTTGTACAATGAAAAAAATTGTTTGGTTTTTTTGTCACTTTTTTGCTCATCTGTTAGTTAATTATGTTAGGGTAGTGTGAATGGCCATGATGGAGATATTTAGCAGTACAAAAGGCTGTAAAACTTCTCAAAATACAGATAAAAGTAAAAGATTTATGCCCTTCTTCACATTATCTAAACACAGGCCGGATTGGACCCTTTGCTGTCCTGATCCTGGCCCCCAGGCCCTACTTTTGACACCACTACTTTAAGCAAACTAATGTTGTTACGTTGTTGCTGTCCAGTCCTTTAGGTACTTTCCCTCCAACATCGATGTGATCGAGTGGCTCGGAGCTTACTACATTGAGACACAGTTCTGTGAGAAAGCCATTCAGTACTTTGAAAGAGCCACACTAATACAGTAAGTAACTACCATTTAGATTTATTTAAACAGATAGCACGGATGGGTTGGTAAAAAATTGTAAGTTCACACTCTAAGGTTTTTATGGAAGCCCTTTAAATGAGTTCCTAACTTAAATGAATGTGATAGCCTCTCGTTTTATATGGAGCTGTTGCAGAAAAAATTAGTGAAGTTGTTTCATATTCTCTAATCTTGAGATACATCGTTCCACCTTTTGTATTACACATTAATAGTTGTGTTACGTGGTATCAATTATTAAAATATATTAGCTATTTCAGTGTGGTACTGGCATACTGATATGTTCTGAGCAGTCCTTAGGAGGTCAGCAAAATGATTTAAGTTAGGTGTGGGTTTGTGTGTTTATATTGATCAGGTGTGTTTCTGCTCCTCAGACCAACTCAGGTGAAGTGGCAGCTAATGGTGGCAAGCTGCTACAGACGAAGTGGTGAGAAAAACACGTTTCACCTCAGCTTGCATGGCAATAAAACAACAAAGCAAAGTTGCAATGTGAGCTAGCAGAGTTCATTTCATTTTTTTGTTCTTTTTCTTTTCCTCTTTCACAGGAAACTCCCAGAAAGCACTGGAAACTTATAAAGAAATCCACCGAAAGTTTCCAGAAAATGTGGAATGTAATTGATCCAGCTTGTTACGCAGTTTTCAACGGAACTCTTGACCAGCAACAGATGGTGCCCTGATCAGAGTGTAAAATTAAAGAGTGTGTGTGTGTGTGTGTTGTTTGGTGCAGGCTTGCGTTTCCTGGTGCGGCTGTGCACAGATATGCAATTGAAGGAAGTCCAAGACTACGCCACCAAACTGAAGAAGGTAGAGAAGATGAAGGAAATCAGAGAGCAGGTATTCTGTCAGACATTTCTGGGTAAATAAACTAATGCTCTGTTTGGCAGGTCTCAATTCTACATTTAATAAAAAAAGACTTGAAAACAATTTGCAAAAAACCCCCCCACAAAAAGTTCACTAACAGAGATAGAAATAAAATGGAATTGACTTTTAATAATGGTGACACACACACATATTTATAACATATAGATCCATCGAGGCTGGGGTCTATCACACCAGGCAAGACCCCAGGTGCAGGCTGTGTAAAGATGCCCCTGAGACAATCCACCACATAACAGCAGGGTGCAAGATGCTAGCAAGCAGGGCATACATGGAACCATAACCAAGTGGCCAGCATAGTATACAGAAACATATGTGCCAAGTATGGCCCCCCATGGTGGTGGAGAATGACTGAGCTAAGATCCTGTGGGACATAGTGGTGGTAGACAAGCAGAAGAAGACGGCCGTAGTGATAGATGTAGCTATACAGATTGACAACAACGTCAGGAAGAAGGAAAATGAGAAGCTGGAGAAGTACCAAGGGCTCAGAGAAGATCTGGAGGGTGAAGGTAATAAGTGGTCCGAGTGGTGATCGGAGCGCTCGGTGCAGTGACCCCCAAGGTAGGCTCCAGCAGATCCCAGGAACAACATCCGAGATCTATTTGCATGAATTAAACTTCACACACTCCACCTTGTTTGTGATGTAATTTATAAGTGGGTCCATCTGATGCATGTTAACATGCTGCCTGATGAATTACTTGCGTATTTTGCACTTGTACATTAGAGACCTTTCGGGCACTTTCATCAATCATCTTTTCATCACTTTTTTAACAGAGTCCTGACGTCTGTTCCTGGATGAGCGCTCGCTGATTTAAAACAGGCGCGTTTCCTTTAGATGCAAAGTTGGACCGTGGTCACTGCAACTCTGCAGCTGCATGAAAAACAGCTGTTTTTCATCTCTATTTATTTTCCATGAATCAAACAGATGCTGTACAGCTGTTTAACACCTGGCTGATAGTAATCTCGGGTCTTTTTCAAAACAGCTTTAGTGTTTGGAGAGTTGTTCTCAGGTCTGATGCCAGTGCAGTTGTTTGAGTTGTTCAGTGTCACATGAAACGTCAGAATGAATTAGAAAAGTGGTCAGTGGTTTGAATATAAGCAGCCAAAGGGATTATTCTCATCTTCTGTGATGGTTAGCATAAAGCCTGTGTTTTCTTTCCCAATCTAAACCTAGATTTACTCAAGACCCAAGTCATGGAACCACATTATTACATAGGCCAACAACGTTGCTTGTTTCTAATTGGATCTTATCCCGCTGCTTGCATATGATCAATAGAATATCCTGGTTTACTTATGTTGTATTAATATTGTTCTTAATTTCTGGGTTTAAGCGCACTGCTGATGTTGAAGATTACAAATAACACAGAATGGGACATTTCGTGCATCTGTCTGTGAAGAAAAATATTTTTAGGTGTTTTACCAACGCAGTACTCCAAGACTCTGATCACAGGAATATTCTCATATCCTGTTTATTATGAATAATAGCTGAGTAAGAAAATAATCCGCTAACACTGCATATTTTGAATAACTTCTGCAATGCATTGTTCCTTATATGTAATTATTATTTAATGGCTTCTAAACAACACACGTGTGATACATAAACTAGAGGTGGTTTGGGGTCAGTCAAGATTTGAAGAAAGCCAGAGTAACAGAGCCGTGTGCCTTGGTCGTGTGGAGTGATTTATCAAAGCCAGGAACAGATTAGACCGATGAGTTCGTCAAATAACAACCAGCTGCTGTTGGAGCAGAGAAACAGGCCTACAGAGAATGATGGAGGGTTGACTCGTTAATCCCCAAATTCTTCAAACTGAAAAACAGTGGAAAACAACTGATCCCACTGATAAAACAAACTGCACGGTGCATGACACGAGGACTGAGAGGATAGCAATAACCTAAATCTAATATATGAGCTAGACGTTGGCTTTGTGTGGTTGTTTTTCGTGGCATCATATATCCTTGTTTTCATTTCTTTTCCTCATCTTTAAAACTAACTGCTTATGGTTTTAGTGATTCTGCAGAGTACTCCCCTGACTTTATGTAAGGCTTGTTTACATGTAACACTTTTATGGTATGTAATATTTTTTGCGCATTAATGTCACATTCCTTTGAATATTGGGGCTTATCTTTTTGCCAGATTGTTTTCATAGCAAAAAAAATGTACTTTGTTTATGAAGCACAGTGTTTTTTGAAGCGCTGTAATCTGATTGGCAAAACTGCGTCTGTCTTTTGAAGTCAAACACATTTAGAACACATTTAGTGTTATTTGTGTCCCTGCCCGCAATTTCTCTCATACGCCACCCTTTTCTCTTATTTCCCTTTGCAGAGGATAAAATCGGGACGGGAAGGCAGCGCGAGAAGTCGAAGAGAAGGCAGAGAGAGCAGTGCAGGGAGCGCTGGTGAGTCGGTTGTTGTTTTTCAAATTAGGTCAACAGATTACCGCCGCTGTTATTTGCAACTGAGACCAGAGTTGTGCGTCCACACATCATCAACCTATAGTGGTGTAAATAATTATTTGATCCCCATTGCTTACTTTGGAAAGATATTAACGGTCTCTAATTTTTATGGTAGTTTAATGGAAAGAGAGAGAATATCAACCAGAGTTCAAGAAAAAAAAAGTTGTATAAAAGTTATAAATTAATTTGCATGTTATTGAGTAGAAATATTTGATCCCTACAATTACAACAGAATTCTGTCTCTCACAGATTGGGATCAATCAATTACAAATACTCCTGAGCTCGGTTTGTGTATAAAGCACACCTGTCCACAGAATCAGTTTCTTCCATTCCAGCCTCACCACCACCATGGGTGAGGGCAGAGAGTTGTCAAATGTTGTCAGGGACAAAATTGCAGACCTGCACAAGACTGGAATGAGCTACATGACCGTAGCTTATACAGCTGCTGGTGTGATTATTTGGAAATGGAAAAAACATAAAATAACCATCAGTCATCCTCAGTCTGCAGCTCCATGCAAGATGTTGCCTCATGGAGTGAGGATGGTGATGAGGCAGTGGATTACCCCAATATTACATGGGAGGAGCTTGTTAACGATCTGAAGGCAGTTGAGACCGCAGTCACCAAGAACACCATTAGTAACACACTATGTTGTAATGAACTGAAATCTTGCAGCGCTCAGGAAGGTCGTTTTACTCAAGAAGGCTGTACAAGTCTTGAGTTTGCCAGTGAACATCTAAATCATGTTGGGGAAAAGTGCTGTGGTTAGATGAAACCAAAATCAAGCTCTTTAGCATCAACTCAACCCTCTGTGTTTGGAGGAAATGTAATGCTGGGTATGACTCAAAGAACATCATCCCCACAGTCAAGCACACATTGTGCTTTGGGCTGTTTTTTTGCTAAGAGCACAGGACAACTTCACTGCACTGAGGGGCCAGTGGACGGGGCTGTGTACCGTAAAATCTTGGATGAGAACCTCCTCCCCTCAGCCAGAGGACTGAAGATGAGTCATGGATGGATCTTCCAGCATGATTATGACCCAAAACATATCGCCAAGGCAAGGGTTTCACCGTCAAGTACTTAGTAGGTGTTATGCTTGAGGATCAAATACTTGTTTAAGTCAGTGACATGCAAATCAATTTATAACTTTTATATAATGTTGGGGTTTTTCGTGGATTTTTGGATTTTGTTGACATTCTGTGTGTCTCCATGGAAACAAGCAAACTTACAGATTCAGCAGGTGATCAGATAGTTACTTTCCCCCATTGTATCTGTGTTGCGGTGTTAACAATGCAGATGTCAATAAGTATGTAACTGTGCTGGTGACGTGGCATCGAACAACTGTGGATCCCCCAAATCAGCCAGCAGAGAGACAGAGACAGAGAGCCACACATCTGCCTGTGGCTTCTGTCCACAGACTGTGCTCTCCATGTCGTCTATCCTTGTTCTCTCTGCTCAGACCTTACATCATTAAGGATTTGAACTTACACTTGTTTTGTGTTGTGCTGCAACACAAAAGGCACACTGAGCTCCCAGAATGAGGCACATCTATAAAAATCTTATTAGAGTCACACTGAAAACCATCTCCATGTGTGGGTTTTGGTGTAATTTCAAGTTAAATGAACATACAGTACAGGAACATCTGTGAACTTTATTAGGCCTAGGTTTTTTTCATGGCAGCTTGAGCTAAACCAAGATTTTAACATATGAGAAGTTTGCTCACGTAAATATAATTTTCATAAAAAATTGTAATGGTTCTGATGCCTCTTCTATAACGACGATCATCGTCATGATTTTGATCATCAGATCCACTCTTTTATTTTTATGTCTCACTGCTTCTTTCTGTCTCTCTACCTGTTGTTCATACATGCTGCAGCAGGCATCTCCACACCTGTCCTCATCTCTCCTAAGAAGTCCAGCGTTATGGGTATATGTTTTCTAACACCACACTGAGGCCTGATCTGCTCAGACCTCCTCATCCTGCTAGATCCTGCAGGATGAGGAGGTCTGAGCACTCTGTAGGATTAGTAGACACTGAAGAGGCTGATCATTCAGTACAGATCCCCACCAAATACAGACAAATAGGCTGGCTGTGGCACTGGAAAGCTGGACCATGAGCAAATTTCAAATGTAATCCATACAAACCAGAGAGCTTCCAGAAAGTGTAACAAGGCCCAGCTTTTCCATGCTGTGCAGCTGAACGTCTCTAGCAGGCTCCTGTAGTCGAGTTGTATTCATATATGAGTTTGTGTAACGGACACCTGTTAATGCGCTTGCTGCTCTCTCCTGCCAAGGCTTCCATTAATCCTCTGTGTCGTGATAAATTAGATTAGGACTTTTCATCATCCCATAGCTTAGTGGTGCCAGAGCCTCCAAATGCATCTGTTAAAATGAACACACACGGTTGCTGGAGACTGTCCATCACAGCCTTGCTACTTCAGTCTTTCAGATGCTTAAATACTGGTTTGAACGTTTAAATTGTTGAACTAAAACCCAGATCCTTTTCTCATTTTCTCATGGTGCACAAGATGAGGTCAAAGCAGGTGAGAGAAGCGAGGTTGTAAACCGCAGACACATTTATTGTCATCATCTTTCATTGCAAGTGGCAGACTTTTTTGCTACTCTCTGTACTGTAAGACCTTCAGTCTAGCTCTGTAATCTCTCCTTCCTTCTCATCTTCTTCTCTGGATCTTCTGTCTTCATCTGTATTCCCTCTCTGCTTCCTCTTTGCTTCCCAGTGTCTCAGTCTGAGTCTAAACACTTCAGTCCACTGCTGGACTCGGGGAGAGGTATGTAAGACTATGACTTTCAGGCTATGTGCCTGTAATTCTGGCCATTTGTAGTCAGACAAGGAGATTGTTGAATAAACTGGGGCTTGTTTGTTTGATCGGTTCATTCAATTCAATTTTATTTATCTAGTGCCAAATCACAACAACAGCCACCTCAAGGCGCTTTGTATTGTAAGGTAGACCCTACAATAATACATACAGAGAAAAACCCAACAATCACATGACCCCCTATGAGCAAGCACTTTGGCAACAGTGGGAAGGAAAAACTCCCTTTTAACAGGAAGAAACCTCCGGCAGAACCAGGCTCAGGGAAGGGAGGGGCGGGGCCATCTGCTGCGACCGGTTTGGGTGAGCCAGAGATTAATAACAAGAATGATTCAGTGCAGAGAGGTCCAGTAACACATAATGAATGAGAAAGGTGACTGAAGAAGAAATACCCAATGCATCATGGGAATCCCCCAGCAGCCTACGCCCATTGCAGCATAACTAAGGGAGGATTCAGGGTCACCTGATCCAGCCCTAACTATATGCTTTAGCAAAAATGAACGTTTTAAGCCTAATCTTAAAAGTAGAGAAGTTGTTACATCTGTAGTTTGCCCTCAAATGCACAGTCAGCTCACCTGCCAATGAACTTTAAGAGCCAAAACAGCAAAATTCAAATAAATTAGACTAAGGGAAACTGTATAGCAGCAACAGCATGTTTAGGTTTGTACTGTCAGTCTCTGCTGTGAAATCTTAAGCTGACCTCTGATAAAGTTCTTCAGTCAGCCAAAGGTGTCTGCACATATAGGTGATTCTCTTCTACGGAGCATTAGCATCAGACCTCTTTTATTTTTAATTTTATAAGAGCTCCTGTCATTAGAAATCTTTTAAGTGATTAAAACCATCTGAGTGAAGCACTGCAAGGCACGCATAGCAGAAGTGAGTTTCCCAAGTGAAGAAGAAAAAATGGGCCTGATCCAGAAATCGTTTGACAGGCAGCCGGGATGTTGGACTGTGCTCATTTTTTGCACTGAAAGGAGGAGGAGGGGAGCGAGCACTCAGACGGCTCTGAGATATTCGGGGAAAACCCTCTCGTTCACCTGAGAGTTTTCCATCTTTTCTGTAAAGTCTGCGTATTGTGTGGTCGAGTGTGTCTGCAGGTCTTCAGCTCTCTCATGACTGACGTGCGAGTCTGGTGGTTTGTTTTCTCACGTATCCACAGCTGTTGTTCTGCAGTCTGAATCTGGTGAAACGCAGTGGCAGAACAGGAGAGAAGTGTGTCGAAACGTGGGGATTTTCTAACCTGTGTTTTCTATCATGTGTGATGTGCCTTTTCAAACGTAAATGATATGGTTGGGTTTATGTTAATGCACCTGAACTTTAATAAGAAAAAATAGTTATAAAAGCCAGAAAGTTGCGTCATCTCTATTGATCTCCATCTCCTTGCAGAAATAAAGGGTTATTTGTGTTTCAGAGGTGTATAAAACATGTCTATAACGTCTTTAATTGTGGAAACTTCTGTTGCAGCTCCTAGCTTCTAGCATGTTTTGTTATCCCTCTAGTACATGCCTCTGAGTTGTGTAAACTAAAAGAGAAATGCAAACGAGACTGTCCAAGAAAGGAAGGCGGGGGGGAAACGTTGATTTTTCCAACCGAGGTCTCAGTTTGCCAGCAGTTTGTGAGGTTTTTTTTGAGACTATGAGGGGAAGGTGGAATATCAGGCCTCCTTCCTGTTTTTCAGCTTTCTGCCGCCGATCCCCTAAGGTTTCCAAGGCTACCTGGCAGCCAGATGTTGGCTGCTGCTGTCTGCAGTCATGTCTGTAATTCATATCACTACACAGTCCTGTCAGCCTGTCATATAAGCCTGGAACACACACGTGCACATTATCCGGCATATTCATTACATCCTGTCAAAAGTACCTGAGTGTGTTGCATATTAGTGTTGCATTTTAGCAGCTGGTCAGTAGGCATGTTCGACCGCGCCATGCCTTTCACAAATATCGTCCATTATTGTACAGCAAGTCGTACATGTCAGTGATATTTAGTGACTGTGATTTCACATTGGAGGAATGATTTTTCTGCACATATTCAGCCAGTGTCAGTGAGATACTTGGGCCATGAAAAAGACATTTGTATGTGAAAGTGTGCAAGAAAACTTTGCACGTCTATATTCAGTCACATGCAGGCCACAGAGGCACTGCTGTTTTAAACAGCTTAAACATTTAAACAGCTTTTAATAGGATTTTGAATGTGAGTATTGCTTTTAAAAAAGATCATGAGTCAGCAGGTGTGTGCTTGTTTTTGTACAGACAGTGGTCGCAGCAGCAGCAGCACCAAAGGAGAGCGTCTGAGCGCCAAAATGAGGTCACTTCCTGGTTCAAATGAGCCTTATGAAGCTAGCAGTCCAAAAGAACTGGGTGAGGAAACCATATTTTTCTCTGCAGTTAATGATATAACACCTACCTAACTATCTTATGTCTTTGAACTTCATGTGTTGTGCAAGACATACGTGCCTTTTTTAGAAACATATGAATAAATATATAATCACACAGATGGTTTATGGACATCTTAGTGCAGTTTCATTTCATTTAGTGCTGGAACATCATCTACATGGATGGCTGAAGTTCTGATAATTTAGCCATCCACATTATGAGTCGCAGTGAGCTGTAGTGTGAATGTTAGATAGGAAAAGATAGAAAAGCACTCAGGCATAGAAAAAAGTGCTTGTGTGAATGGGTGACTGAATTCTATAAAGGTCTTTGAATGGCCCAGTAAAGTAGAAAAGAGCTGTATTTGTGTATCCATTCAGAGTTCAAGCCCATGTTGAAACACATTCTGAGGTTTAGATGATCATAAAGATATTATCAAAGGTTTTTCTTTGTCTGCAGCACACAGCGGATAGTCCTCTGCAGATAAACTGCATGGGTTGTCATTTAAGTATTGGGCCGCACCTCTAATCTTTGAATTCAGGTGTTGTAAGTCCCTTTGCCTCAGATGTATAAAATCTAGCACCTGGCCGTGCAGCCTGCCTGTTCAAACATTTGTGCATAAATGAGACGTTCTAAAGCGCTCACTGTAATAGGATGCCACCATTGCAACAAGTCAGTTTAGCAACCGCAGCATCTCAGCCAAGCAGTGACACACCACAAGCAGAGCAGGGTCACTGAGTATAAGGGAAAAGAACAACTTGAATAATTTATCCTTAAATGCAATTCATTGCAGCTGTTTAAAAATGGAACAGAGTAATATTTATATCAGTGTTTTTAAAATATGAACCTGTGCAGACTTAAATGTTGAAAGTTATCTTAAATCATCTAACTATTTAGAATGCCAAAAAATGCAGTGAAATTGTCTGTGCACACGATCTCACTCTGCAGCGCTCCTTGAGAAAAACACACACAGAAAAAGAACGGCATTGGTAGAAAGGGTGTACAAAGTGGACATTATGTCTCTATCGGGATACAGTGTCCCAAACTATTTCATCACAAGCTGTTCCTCCTGTGTGTAGATGCATCCTACGTGGACCCACTGGGGCCTCAGATGGACAGACCAAAGACGGGAGTCAAGAAGCGTGTGGAGGATGACGACTTTGCAGATGAAGAGCTAGGAGACGACCTGCTGCCAGAGTAGCTGCATTAGCACAAGGCTATCTCTGTTTCTAAGTCAAGAACCCAGAGCTTCACCACAGGACGTTTTAAACTCATGTTCAGCAGATGTTTATGTACATCTGTTGGTAATCCATGATGGTCCAGATGCTCTGTCACAATGAACATCTTTACCTGACATCTCAGTCCTTTGTTAAATGAAAATGTGTCCATTTCTAAATGTCCGTGTAGGAAATGAATGCCTCTGTACGTGATAGGAATGCTGGTTACGTTACAGTGTGAGACACCTCAGACAGCTTTGTTCTGGCTCTTAAGTCCAGCACACGGGGTTTCAAAGAAAAGGACATACTATTCCATACCATACTACCATATTACCCTGTATTTTTGAGCTCATTGCTAAAAATTGGAAAACATTTCACCGTTCTGATGCTTTTAAAGGCAAAGGTTTGTGATTCATCTGTTCCAGATTCTGTTTCATGTTCTTCATTTTGTAATTATTCTATTGTATTTATTTTTTTTTTTTATTTCTTCATCTTTATGTTGTTTATTGTATCATTAAAAGAGAAACTATTTCATTAAGGAAATAATGTTGAGTCTGAGTATCAATGTGACAGTTTGTTAAAACTTTAAATGGTCAGAAACAAAGAAAACAAAGTGCATGGGTAAAACTAGAGCTGACATTAGCAGTGTTGTTACGTAGCTATTTGCATGTTATCTAAAGCAGGAATGTCAAACTTATTTTATACTGTGGACCACATGCAGCCCACATTGATCTTAAGTGGGCCGGACCAGTGGAACTCCCCTTTTTGTCAGTGTAAAGAAGTTTAACGACACTTTTAATCCCTGATTACAAGAAAAAGAAGTTCAGTTCCAGCAGTCAGTCTCATTCTTTCCACACGGTAAACAAAAGCTGCTGTAGTAAATAAAGAACAGTCATGCTGACAGACTGTTTGGGCTTAAACGGTAAGAAATGTGTAAAATTACAGAAGAAAAAAATCAGCTCCTTGGACAGGCTTTCCTGTAATTATAAACTAAACTCGCGGAAAATGTTCTTTTATTGTGACAAAAACAGAAATCTCTGTTTACAGTCAATAGTGAAAAAACTTATGAAAACACATATAAAAGTCCAGAAATTTAAGCTCTCCGTCACATTTACTAAAGCAGTGGGCCGGACTGGAGTCTTTGCTGCCTCCCCCGGGCCTTATGTTTGACACCTCTGGTCTAAGGGGCGGAGATGGTGCAAAGCCAGGATCCACATCCAACAGGCTGGACTTCCCACTCGCATCAGGATCTCCTCTAATAAACGCTGGGCTCTTTTTTTTTTTTATTGGGGACCAGGCAGGACTATTTTTTTTCTGCCAGTGCTTCAGTGTAACTGAGCCTCTCTCTGGCTGCTGCATCAGACCGCCTCAGCACACAGTCGGGGTTTTACGCACACGTCGCAGGAGAAATGAGAACCAGATACTCCTCTGTGGTGTCTTCTCGTCATGGACACAAAGCAGCAGGTGTGACACTCACAAACTGTTAGAAAATTTCAAATTATTTGGCAATTATTCCTCCTGGCGACGCCGTGGATGTGTAGTGCCAAAAAACAAAAAATGTTTCTGCAGTTTTCCTGGTGGCGCGCCTGTTCCTCGCCTTCAGCGCCAGGATCGTGGAGCGTTTGCGTGCCGCTGGCTTTCCAGCACCTCCAACTATTTGCTGGATTTTAACAGAGGAAAGTAACCTGTGAACGATCAAATCTGTTTTTTCGAACAAACGTCACTTGTTCTCAGAAGCATTATTTAAGAACGCAAAGGAAACTTTCGTTTTTCGGTGGATGCGCACTTGGGCACAGCAACATCCTGAGAAGAAACGCGAAGATGCCCCACAGAGTCCACGTTCTGCTACTACTGCTGCTGTCGCTGTGTCGGCCGGCAGCAGCGACCCGGGTCAGAAAGAAGACCGTCAGGACGCGGTCCTGTCTGGACATGCCGGAGGAGAAGTTGGAGGAGATTTTTGGACGGCTCTCGGTGGGAGTGATGAGCGCTTTCCATCACGCTCTGCAGCTGGAGCCGCAGGACAAACTTAACCTCACCTGCCCCACCACCGCACGAGTCCCGACCGACGGCAAGACCCGCCTCCCGGTCAACCTGCTCAGCATCTCCCCCTGGGCCTACAGGTGAGAGCAGGAGGGACACTTATCCGGTGCCAGTAAAGCATTTACGTTTCACATCTGTTATCACGAGACAGCGCTATGCTTAAAATAGCGATAAGGCGGGGATAAAAACATTTATTGGGATGTATTATGATTTAGAAACAACTGGAAGAAAGAAACCCGTGCATGCTCACATATTTTATATTTAAATAACAGAACAGACTTTTTCAGCCGTGGATTCACGGTATAATTAAATTAGATATTTTAAGATTCTTTATTTGTCACATACATAATTACACGAGTACAACAGGCAGTGAAATGAAATGTTTCCTGAAACGTGTCCTGAAAGGCGTTGCGCTTTCAGAGTACCTACATCATCACGGCTACTGGCAACTTTCTGATTGCCTTTAATGCTAAACAAATACATGAAATACACTTTTTTGAACAGACTTTGGCATAAAGCAGAAAATATCAAAACAGGCTACTGAAGTACTATGTTAATCTCATATAAGCGACAGAAACGCAGCAGCTCAACTAAACAATGCACAGTTTCTTATGTTTAATTCAACCTTTTAAGTTCTACCCACATTCTCTGGATATATCAGATTTTGTCCTTTTAGAAAAACTAGGTTTATTAAAGAAAAACACGTAACAGCTGATGATTGTTGAGTGTATTTTCTGGTGTGCATGGGCTCTCTCCGGGTACTCTGACTTCCTCCCACAGCCTAAAAATGGGTTAGGTTAATTGGTGAGGTGTGAATAGTGACCAGTCCAGTCTCTTTCACCATGACAGCTTTGATAGTAAATGGATAAAGTCAACGGTAACATTTTCTTAAATATCTGAGCCAGACTGCTTTATTAATACCATCTGCAAAGAAGAGAGACAGTGATCTCTTCTGCCAAAGCATTAACACCTCCTTTGGCAAAATGACAGCTGCTCTATGAAACACTTTGCGTAGCAGTTGAGCCTTTCAGTTCTTGTTTGGAGCATTTATTTGTTCCCGCAGAAGGCTTCTAGCTCTGGGAAATTCTTGGGCCATCTTCCACGCTCTGCTCTGGGACGAATGCTGGCCAAACCTTCTGCTTCTAGACCCTCGGGAAGCATAAACTGTGTTGTTATCCTGTTACAGCAGTCATTCTGTAAACTTCTTACAGGCATTTAGTGCATTTAGTTCCGTTTGTCCCTTTGTCTCCTTATTTTCCTCCAAGATTCCTTTTTTAGTTATTGTGTCCAGAAAGTTCTGTTAGTTCTTCAGCCTACTAAACATGCTGCTGATTGTTCAGAATTTATTTACAAACTTGTGTTGAACTTAAGAACTAAGTGTTCCCTGAAGGTTATATTTGTGCAGGTATAGCCGCCCAAATGTTCTTGAAGTACTCTATTGTAGTCTATTCGCTTTTCTAGTAAGGCCTCCTGCCCTTTAACAGCTGGGGCTCCATCTTCCCAATCCAATATCCAATATATTAGGAAAAGGGAGGGATGACATCAGTAGAAGTTCTCTGAGAGCTCAGATTTTGTCACAAGAAATTTTGCATGGTTTTTTTTTTCCAGGAAAATGTACAAAACAAAAATGTCTTGTTTATATATACAGTTCATGTACCAAGCTGTTTCTGCCATTGCATTGAACATCATTAAATACATTTTCAGGATCTCATACAACCCAAAGAGATATCCCCGCTACATCCCTGAGGCCTACTGCCTGTGCAAGGGCTGCCTGATCGGACCGTACGGCGAGGAGAGCAGTCAGTATCGCAGCACCCTGGTCTACGCTCCCTCCGTCATCCTGAGGAGAACAGGCTCCTGCGTCGGCGGCCGCCACTC
This sequence comes from Pelmatolapia mariae, assembly GCF_036321145.2. Classification (NCBI taxonomy): domain Eukaryota; kingdom Metazoa; phylum Chordata; class Actinopteri; order Cichliformes; family Cichlidae; genus Pelmatolapia; species Pelmatolapia mariae. Next base: position 27,477,198 of record NC_086241.1, read on the forward strand.
TTACACGGAGATCTACGTCTCCATAGCCGTGGGATGCACCTGTGTGCCGCTGCTGGAGAAGAGGCCGAAGAAGAACAACCAGAGCCTGCAGAGGAGAGAGCCTAAACCCAGGAAGCTCTTCACTCCAAGAAAGGAAGCATGACGGAAGCAGGACTGCTGCTGCAGAGAAGTTTTTCTTTGTTTTTTGTTTTTGTTTTTTTTACAGCTGATTCGCTCGTGCTAGAACATTTGAAACAGTTTAAGGGATTATGTCTGAAATGGAAGCCCCTGGAAATGTCACTTAACAATACAAGTTTAGTACAGAGCTTCAGCAGACAGATCGACCGACACAAGGCTAATACAAACCTTTGAGTTCGAACTTGAGTTCAGAATTAAACCGCAACCATCTGTGTATCGGACATACACACTCAGATTTCCAACAAACTGAATGAAACTTTGACAAATACTACACCATAAAAACTGAAGGTCTGCTTCTGGCAAAAGTACAGAGGCACATGTTTTATTTAGCAACTCTCATATCAAGTAATGCAGATAGTTTTACCTCTGCATGACAAGCTACGGTAAAAAAAAATGGGAGGTAGTTGTTATTTAGGTGATCCAGACCTTTCAAAACCAAACCAAACAACAACAGAGGGCCTCACTTCTGAATGAGCTGATCAATGCTGCCACCTGCTGCTCTACAACAACTGCAACTTTCTCAGGTGATCAGAGCAACAAGCCCACGCTTCATGTTATTCAGACACTTTAATAACAGCAAACATCAAATATTTGCGACTGTTACCTCACTTATCTGGGTAACTGTACAAGAAAGTAACACTTGTATGTTTTCCAGTAGAGCCCAATTGTTTAACAGCTGTGCTTTCTGAGCGGTTAGAAAATAATAGTTTTTTAGAAAAAGAAAAAGTTGTTCCTGCTGCCTCTTTTTTGCCTATTTAATACTAAACAGCTGATGTACTCGTCACCCTCCTGGGTGTTTGCTGGACGGGGTGATCTATTCCCGTGAACTCTTTTCTTTTACTCGCTCATTTTGCCACCTGACAGAGCTGACCTGACCAAAAGTCTTTCATGATTTAGTCAGATTAAATAACTAACAGTAATCTGCTCTGAATTGGTATCAAAACCTGAGATGCAGTGTAGCATTTAAAAACAGTGATTAACCCAACTTTTAATCTCTTGTATGAATAAACCATGAAAAACACTGAAGCTTACATGAACCATAATGTGTCTTATCATCTTTTTGTTCAACCTTTGGTCTTGAAATAAAGTCCATGTCTTCAAAAGTTCACGCAACCAGTCTGTATCACAAACTTACAGTCATCAAACCAAAGCCCAGACATCAGGATGACGGCGAGACACTGGGATTATTTTTTTTCATTCTCGGTGTACTCGTGAAGAGAACGCTGATCTTCATGTGAGATGGTTGGAGTTCCCTCTTTAAAATTACGTGTCTTGCGGCTGGCTTTCGCTGCAAAACATCCATGTGTCGTCCCTCCTCCATGAGCTCGGAACGAAGCGTCGATCTGATGGACGCTCGGCTCCTCAGCAGGACAGCAGGCGGGACGGGTAGTTGACAAAACAGCGGAACTCATTGGACAGGTTCCTGTTGTGTTTGGGCAAAAAGCTGCACATTTTTACATCCAGGAGATCTTTGGCCAGATTCTCCATGATGGCTCCTGTTGTTGAGAAACACCACAAACACCAGATGTTAAAAACACACCAAAAAAAACTGTTTAATACTAAATTTCACATCTAATCTAGTTTCTTTTAGCAGCTTGTGCCGCTCGTTCATTGTGACATCAAAGAAGCTAGCATTTATTCTTGACTCATACAGACAGACTGTGTTGTTAGACAATGATCAGAGGCTTCTCTCTGTGAGGAACCTACTTATGTGCCATCATCAGAGCTTGTTTGGGTCTCACCTGTGCACAGCAGCACTTTGCCTTTGCTCAGGTACTTGATGGTTTGGGTCACTTTGCTCAGACACTCCTCGGACAGGTAAGGCGGGTCAGCGAGGACGATGTCGAAGCTGTGAGGAGACACGCTGTCCGGAAGAGACAGCGGCTCGTTGTAGTCGTAGAACACGAAGTCCTCTCTGTAGGAGGCGAAGCGGCGGTCGTACTCCAACACCACGGCAGACACCCGATCTGAACCGTCCACCACGCCCTGCTTCAGCTTCTGGTACACGCTTGGCGCGCTCAGGCATGCTATCCTGAGAGGAAAGGAGGCACAAAGTGCTCGCCAATCAGCAAAACCAAACGTCGATTCTACATGGTCACAGAACTCAAGCGTATTTTTATCCTGTTTCACTAAATGAAAAACAGCTGTAATGACATCCGAGCAGCGTGGTCATGTGGGTGTGCGAGGTTTTACCTTCCTCCCTCTCCAGCCTCTCGTACCGCTTCCTCGGCTAACTGTGTTGCTGTCTCATCGCTGTACCAGAACTGGCTCATCCGCTGGTGGACATGCGCAGAGAGACATCTGTTACCGACATTCACTTTTCATTAAGTCCGTCACATTACTGCGATTTACTGACAATGAGCTGAATTAAACCCTCCAAATAAAAAGGTCTGTTTCACTCTTTCGTGCAAATTTGGTTTAGAATTGATCATCCTTGTGATTATTAACGGTTTGTCTTGTTTTAATAGTTGAACTTTTTAAAAATAAACACAAAACACAGTAAACTCACCCAGTCCTCCTCTACGGCTCCCACAGCAAACTGGTCTGTGGGTGCTGCGCTGTGATCCGTAACAACCTTCGTTTCATTGTAAAACTCCTGCAGGGCGGCCAGAGTGTGAGCTGACAGAGTGGGAACATCGTCATCGCTGTCGCTCATGGCTGAAGGAGCAGGACAATGCAGATGAACGGAAGAGGAAGGAAGAAAGTTCTGGTTATTCCGTGTATATTCTTTTTATGATTTTCTCTTTAGATGCACTGTTATAAGCTGTCATACTGTAAAAAAAAACATGGTTATTTGTCAGCGTATGTTTCAGGAATCCCTGAGCAGCCAAAGCTGAGCAGACCGCTGTAAACACTCAGTTTCAAACACTTTTTCTATTCTTGAGTATTTGAAAGGTCATATAGAGGGGATATGCCTAACAAGGCCATCTCAGGCACACTACTGGTTCTGTAAGCAAGGAAATCTCACCCACCCACTATTCAGACCCTCTGTTAAAAAGGGGAATTAGCTGTTTGCTCATAGGGTTGTAATCAAACAAAGATAAATGTGGCTTTGATCTAAATAACATTCACTCCAGAGAAAGGCTATTTCAGCATCTCACTGTGTCTACAATCTCTAATGACCACCTCACAGGAGCTGACTCCGGACTACTAACCTTCTTGATCTGAGTGCAGCATTTGATGTTATATCCCATAACACCCTTCTGGACAGACTAGCTTCTACTGGAATCACTGACAAACCTTTAAACTGGTTTGAATCCTATCTCTCTGGCCACACTCAAAAATGTCCCATCCATTTTCAGTTATTAACAATGTTCCTCATGGATCTCTCCTGGGCCCTCTGCTATTTATCCTCCTCTACTTCCTCTTGGTCATATCTTCCATAAAGTTAACATTAGTTTCCATTGTTATGCTGACACCTGTCTACCAAACCTAGCAGCACTCATGTACCCAGCGCCACCTGTGTTTGCCTCTAGGAAGTCAAATCCTCATTCTCCAACAGCAATCTGCAGTTTTATCAAACTGACCAGTGTTAAAACTGCACTTTGTCTAAAAATGTAACAATTTTTCCTCAGTTTCTGCCTCACTACAGGTCAAGAGTCTGGGTGTTGTTCTTAACAGCACACTTTCGTTTCAAGCACACATCAGTAACATCACACTTTGTAACATTCATCGCCTCCGTCCATCTCTCACACCTAACACTACTGCCATCCTTGTTCACACTTTGCTTACGTCCCATATTGATTACTGTAACTATTCTTTTCGGTCTTCCTCTCAAGCCCCACTCCCAACCTGTCATGGCAGATGGCCGCCCCTCCCCGAGCCTAGTTCTGCTGGAGGCTTCTTCCTGTTAAAAGGGAGTTTTTCCTTTCCACAGTCGCCAAATGCTTACTCAAAGGAGGTCGTCTGATTGTTGTGGTTTTCTCTGTATTGTTGTGGGATCTTTACCATATAATATAAAGTCAGTTAAGGTGACTGTTGCTGTGGTTGTTGGCTCTTTATAAATAAAACTGAATTTAATTAAATTGAAGCCCATTAAACTTCAGCTGGTCCAGAACTCCCTCCATTAGTTACATCACACTCCTTCAGCAGCTCCACTGACTTAAATACTGTAGTAATATCTTTAAGGCAGTATGCAGCATGAACATGCCCACACACCCATCTGCACTTATAGATTTCCTACCATTGGGTCTAGACTCTAGAGCCTCAGGAACTCCTTCCCCTTCCTTCCCAGACATCCGTAACAATGGGTCTCTCCATTTCACATCCTGTCTCAGTCTGACTGCTTTCCACCTGTTACATTGTGATTTTACATTTACGCTTACATTGTAAGCTTGTTTTGACTTGATAGGTACATTTTGGTTCATCCTTATTTTTTTCATCTTATGTGTAAGGTGATGCCCCTCCTTTCCTGCAAAACTTTGGAGAACATTTCTTTTCTTTTGGGTTAGGGTTAGTGTCCTCACACCGAGGGAAAAGCGGCATTTCAAGGCCGAATTAAAAGATCACGTGACAGAAACGGACCCGTGGGTCAAAATTAACGTCGCCGGTTAAAGGTCCACGAGACGAGTCTGTCGACCCTGTTCATATACGGACCCAAAAGAAACAGAAAATACCTGATCAGTAGCTGCTTCCAATCTGCACTTCTCTGTTGTCAACACGTGAGTAGTCGCAGAATAATGACGCAATCACCAACGTAGCTACAGCTTCAGTGCAGCTGGAAAGAAATCCAAATCGAGTCGATTAATCAATCCATGGATGCACGGGAAATGGTGTATTTTATCATAAGAACAAGTATTCTTTAATTTAACAATGTATTTTTTTAAAGAATCTATTTGATTTATTATTTATCTTCTCTTACATTTTATGAATTCATTAATTGAAGCTCCACCGAGTCCCACCTGACTGAAAGCCACAGCTTGGTGCTGTATGTATGTTTTGTTTTGTAGCAATCGGCAGCTGTTAATGGTTTAGTGCCTGTGGATGTGGTGAGAAGGATGTAGTGTGTGGGTAAATATGTGGATGTACATGACTGTGTGTATGTGTGTGTTTAAGGTACTACAAAGACTATACTGATAAACAACAAAGAACCTTCCTCCTCAGTCCCAGCTAAATTGGCCCTATTTATTTATTTAAAATACATAACTGTGCAAAAGCCCTGAGCAACTCTCCACTTCTTTGTTTCTCTGGGAAAATGGGAAATAGGTGCAGTGATTTATTGAAATATTTGGAAACATAGAAAGAAATACATTTGCAGTCTTCATCACAGCCTGAACTCTTAGCCAAGCTCTCTTGTAATTTCTTTAAGTAGTCTTCAGGAATTGTTCTCCAGGCTTCTTTGAGGACATTCAAAGCTCTTCTTTGCATGTTGGCTGTCTTTTGTTCTGTTCTATGTTAAGATGATCCCACACGGCTTCAGTATTGTCAAGGTTCAGGCTCTGCTCCAGAATCAGTTTTGACTTGGGGACCTTAAGGTCCCCAACACTACTGGCTAAAATTCAGCCCCAGAACATGAAAGAGCCTCCTGCATGTTTTACAGATGCTTGTAGATATTGTTATACCCATCTTTTGACCTCCTCCATAAGTACTGATGACAATGTTAAACACAGCAAATTTGCGATCTTGATCATCGGATTTTTAGTCCAGTTCTTGTGTAATTTGTCATGCTTCAGTAGCCGTAGCCAGATCAGCTGAAGATGCACTGATCCACATGAAACTCTCAGGTCAGGACTTTTATATACCGTTTATCTCCTGTAGCTGGGCTTCTTTTTTCAGTCTCGGCACTTCTTTGGTCATCCACTTTTTCAGTTTCCTAATTTCTTTAAGGACACTCTGCACGCCATGTTGAAATGTGGCAAGTGTTTTTGGGAATCTACTTATTGCTGGAAGAGTACTTTTATGTCCATTGGACAGTATTCTCACGGTACCATATATTGTAAGGTTAAAAAAAATAAAATAAAATCTTAACAATACTGCCTTAGGGATAAATATAACGTAATTAGAATTGGTCCCAGGACAGAACCCTGTGGAACTTCATCATTCAGTGCATATGTTGTTCGGTGTTTTTGTTTTAAATTTAAACAGAACGTAATTATAAGCAGAACACTTTTTAATTTGTTATCACACAATTTGTCCAGCAGAACGACTTCCACTCCATTGTTTATGATCTTCTGAGCTGTCTGCAGCACCTGTAGCAGAGCAGCATCACAGCAGATGGTGGTGTATAGTCCTGGGTCGTCTTTACAGTAAGCTGGAAACAATCCATCAGCTCTCTTCGCAGGTTAACAGAGTTGCTGGGTATGTACACACACATCTACGAGACCCCAAATAATCTCAATTTTGAATATTCCTAAATTTTGAACCCCCATCAAACATTTACCCCTGAAATTCTCAACTGGTTGGTTCCAGCTATAATAAAAATGTGAAGCTCACTACAAACCACAACATTTATAGTGTAACAATTCAAAATAAGCTGTAAATATAGAAAGATTTCTACTGTCTACTCTATTTCTGAAATAAAACCTTTTGAGGTTGTAAGCACTTCCATACTCTTGCCAAAGCTAAAGCTAAAACTAAAACCACCCATCAACTGATTCCCAGGATCAAGAAAGAGATGCTTTCTTGACAACATTAATACTAACTCAATTGGATACGTATTTGTAGTCTTTTCTTACATTTGTAAAGAATCCTTCCAAAATTTCTGGATCCAGATCACTTCTAGATTGGGCGATCCTCCACCTCTGATCATTTCTTTTAATGAAAATCTTTCCAAATCTTTTAAAAGTTCTGTCTTAAAAAAAAAAAAAAGAGGATCAAACACAAAAAATAAAGACTGATCAGGATGTCTTGAAACGTATCTGCCTTCACAGTCTGCAGACTCAAAGGTCTGTCCTAGAACAATCGATAAATCAACAGTTTACTACAGCCAGCGCACATGTCAAAGAAAGTACAGAAGCCAGGACGTTTTATACAATACGTTTATGTACACTTTACACTTCATTAACAAAACAGCCATCTACAATAACAGGGATAGGACTCTGAACGAGGAGGGTTCTGTCTCCAACATAATGCTTCAGCAAGTGGCTCTGATCCTTTTTATTTGGTTTGTTATTGCTGTCCTTCAACTCAAACAGTCTCTGTAATATCCAGTGTGTGTGTTGAAGAGTGATCGGGTGGAGGTGCTGCTGTAGAAAAATACTAATAAAATCATCCTGCTAAACTTTCAAGGCACCATCTGTCTCTGGCCTTCATGTGTCCAGAGGCAGGGGGCCACAATATAAACTACAATCCAAATAGGAAGGGAAAAAAAACAAAAAAACTATATCAAACAGCAAAGGTCAACAGCGAGAAAATTGCTCCCTCTTTAGCCGAATTCATACATTATTGAACTCGTACATCTCTGCCTGCCTTTTACTGGTGTATAAAAACATTTCCGTCATCTTTAATCCCCGTAACGTACATTTCTGAAGGGTATCAGCCTTGAAAACATTATATATTTATAGATATTTACACCCTTTAGTCAAACACAATCTCAATTTGGTTTTCTGACGTTCCCAACAAACAAATGTCCTCCTGTTCCGAGTGCATCAGCAGCCTCAAAGACAGCCGGCCACACCTCATGCTTTGTATGTCTTCTTAGGTTTTTGGCAGGCACGGTCCTTACTGGTTGTCATTTTTCGTATGGCATGATTCTCTCTCCTTTTAACACACATACACACACACATAGAGAACAATCGGCAGAACAAAGGCACTCTGGGAAGGATTGGGGTGACGTGTGAGAGAGTGTGTGTGTGAGTATTTGAACTAGGGTGGGTTGGCCCCTCTAATGCCTTTAACTGCATACAAAACCTGAAGAACAGTAACTTGTTTTGCCCTTAGTGTCGGTCTCTATGTTCCTGTGTGTGTGTGTGTATGTGTGAGAGAGAGTGTGTGTGTGTGTGTGTGTGTGTGTGTGTGTGTGTGTGTGTGTGCGTGCGCGCTCCAGAAAGTTCCAGGCACATGAGGAGGGGGAGGAGGAGCAGGAGGAGGTGGAAAGGGAGGACAACAGCAATCATTGGGTGCTGCTTGACAGTCCGTGCTCAGTTGCTTCAGTCTAACATGAACCTCTGAGTCCATCTGCTCAGCAGTTTAGTCTCCACAATTAGCTCCTCCTCCTCTTCATCGCGTCTGCTGATCGTGCTGGGCAGGCGGGTGTAACAGTAGGAAAGGAAAAGGGGGGGGAAAAAAAGACATCCAAGGAGGTGAAAACAGGGTAAACATTCAGGCATGAGATCAACCCGCCCCAGCTGCCAGAGAGGTCCTCCGAGGCTTTCAGCCGTCCCTTCTACCCATAGTTCTCAGGGATGAAGCAGGGGGCGTCTTTGATTGGTTGCTTTTCAGAACGACGATGATTAGAGGCCGGTTTGGTTTTCCAGTGGTTATTTCACGCAGAGCAGGCCGCCGACGTTGGCGACAAACTCCTCCAGGCTTTTGAGGAAGGCAACCTTCTGCTTGCGGTCCATGGTGGGCGGCGTGCTGCTGGCCGTCAGCTTGTTGAAGGCGTCGGCTAACCGCTGGTAGATTATGGCGTCTCTCTGAGAGGACAGCAGAGTCTCAACCAGCTCCGAGTACTCCGCCTGACATGGAAAACCAATGTAGCATCAGATTAGTGTCAAACAAAGGGAAGGGTTAAAGCAGATAGTATTATCCCTCTTTCATTATAATAAATTGAAAAATTGTTTTGATTTTATAATTTATATTGTTAAAAAGAAACCTTTGAACATAACATACACAAGATTCAATGTTCCAGTTTACAGTGTAATCCACTGCAGCATACACGTCATAGTCACATGTTGTTATCTCTGCTTGCAATTCTGTAAAATTTCCCAACTTTTAAATAAAGTATTCATTATTTTATAAAAATGAACACTAGTAGTTTGCAGAGGATTTAATGAGAAAAGAAGTGGAGGAGTTAAAGTATCTCGGGGTCTTGTTCACGAGTGACGGGAGAGGGGAGCAGGAGATCGACAGACGATGGACGCTGTACCGGTCCTTCGTGCTGAAGACGGAGCTGAGTGTAAAAGCAAAGCTCTCAATTTACCGGTGGATCTACATCCCTACCTTCACCTATGGTCATGAGCTGTGGGTAGTGACTGAAAGAACAAGATCGCAGATACAAGCGGCAGAAATGAACTTCCTCCAAAGGGTGGCTGGCCTCTCCCTTAGAGATAGGGTGAGAAGTTCAGCCATCTGGGAGGGGCTCAGAGTAGAGCCGCTGCTCCTCCATATTGAAAGGAGCCAGACGAGGTGGTTTGGGCATCTGACAAGTATGCTTCCTGGGCATGTCCCACCGGGAGGAGGCCCCGGGGCAGACCCAGGACACGCTGGAGAGGTTATATCTCTCGGCTGGCCTGGGAACCCCTTGGTGTTCCCTTGGACAAGCCGGAGGTGGTGGCCGGGGAAAGGGAGGTCTGGGCTTTTCTGCTTAGGCTGCTGCCCCCGCGACACGGCCCCGGATAAGCGCAAGAAGATGGATGGATGGCTATTCAGAAAATAGATTTAATGAATATTAGTTGTTTACTGTCATGAAAATAACATCCAAAATGTTTTATCTTTTGGTATTAATGTCATGTGGCCTTTTAATTGCATTTGTGTATGTTTGTTTAGTTGTCACTATACGCTAAAAGTCAGTATTATAAGTATATAAATAAATACATAATTGGAATCTGCAAATCTTTCAACCACTTTATGCCTGATGTAATAGCTCTGGTTGAAAGCTGGAATAGCTACTCACACATCACAAAACTGGTCAAGTTTTTGTGCAGCTGTGTTTTTGCAAACTAGCCACTAGAGGGCTTCTTGTGTCATTTATGAAAACTATGCCTGCACGCTGGGAGCAGCTCAGGTCCCAATAAAGGGATTTTCTGACATATACAGTTGTTGCTTTTAAAAATGTGCCGTCACATTTAAATGTAAGGCAGAAACAGAAAGCCAGCTTGTTTGAATCATTTGCTAAAAGCACGCAAAAAAAGGAGGAAAAAACCAAAAAGCTTTATGTCCAGTAATCAACACATTTTTGCCACTGAGTAAAAGTGTGTTAATAACGGCACAGTTGTGGGTTTCAGCCTGAAGCACTTCTGTATTTGATGAAGCCCACATTTTAAAATGCTGCTTAGAAAAGAAATTCCAATTTAGAAGCTGAACAAAAGCAGAGACTTGGAACCTTCAAAAATAAAGACCTTCAGCATCTTAAAAGCCTTCATTTGTTGCACAGAACAAGAGAGAGAGAGAGAGAGAGAGGGAAAAATCAAAGCAATTAATGATTTTCACTGAGCTGCATTCACTGTGTATTACTCACCTGGTGCAGGCACACGAGTGTGTAGAGGGCTTCTCCTGCCGCCACGGTCATCTCTGTGTTGTGTTTTTGCAGGACCAGCATGTCAAACACCAACTGAGTGCACAGAGGACGGTGTGAGCTGGTGTGCATTTGTTTACTTATTAGTACTCTTCTTCCCCCCCCCCTTCTTCCTTTATAAAAGTTTTATTGTATTGCTGTCATGACAACATGAAGTGCGTATCGTACCTTGAGGAAATGACGGGTGGCGATAAAGAGAGGAGAGTCCTTCTCCTGGTTTTTAGCGCACTGTTCAGCCAGAGGAGACAGAGCCTCCAAACACAGCTGGCTGATTTCAGAACTCATCCTGAAACAGATGTTAAGGAGCACAAACTATTTTGACAATTTCATTTTTGCCTGTCGACAGGCTCTTCCACAGCTGCAGCAGGCAAACAGGAAAACAACTCTAAGTGCAAGTAAAGAACAAATCTCCTGTGGTGTGGCCTTCTGAGTATTTAGAAAGATTGTTGTCGTATTCCAGACAACATCTATGTCAACAGTTCTATGTAATTATGTAATTATGCGGGCTACATACTGAACTTAAAGGATAGAAAAAGTATTGATCCTATTCCACTAGTTTCAAACCGATATCAATACCAGCGTTGAGGTCAATACTATTGATATTTGGATCAATCCGCCCACCTCTACAGCCAATATGTGGATATTCTACAGATACTGGATATTCTCTCATAAATCCCACCATAACAATCAATACTGCTGGCACAGTAAGAGGATACGAGGTCATTCCCAGCTCCAGGGAGAACATGAGGCTCTTGAAGAGGTCTTCTGGCAGCTGTGGGATCTTTTCTGGAAAGATCTCACAGATGAAGGTGATGAGTTTGTAGTACTGGTTACACAAAGAGGGGAACTGGAAAATAACAAGAACAGGATCAGCGTGCGCTCACATATGTCACAGACATGATATTATATCAATATATAAAGAGACATCCGTGATTATGTTTTACCTTGAGCAGGTCCTGAGACATGAGCGGAAGAACTATATTGACACCATAGAGAACGACATCTGCAGCGGATACTGTTCGATTGGATGCTGGTGTTCCCTGGTCTTGATTTCGAAACACATCATCTAGAACGCACAGCCACTTGGTCAAGTTTAAACTTTAGCAACGTCTTCTTTTTAAGAGGAAAAATACACAAAATTTTTTTTTTTTTTAAAAACCTCACCTGTGTCGCTGAAGTCGATGAACTCTTTGGAGAGCAGGTTTGTGAGCAGCTCCATGATGAGCAGCAGGTCCTGGTACTGGTCCTCCTCGGCCGTGGCATCGCTTCGCTTCCTGCTCTGGTTGTTTTTGGAGTAGACCTGCAGCAGCGTTAGGCACGCCTCGTACAGCTTCATGGACTTGGTCTGAATCAGGAGTACACAAGTGACCACTATTACATCTGTGCTTCCATGACGATAAAAATGCTAACCTACAGCCTCCCAGTCGATGCGTCTATGGTATCAATTTGAAAACCCTAGGTGACATCTTTCTCAAGTCATTGTGTTTACAAAATTTTCAGGAAAATAGACCTCTGACCTTAGTCTTGAGGTCAGAGTCACCAAGTTTCAAAGTGATCCAAGATTTGCGTTAGATGGTGTCAAATTGAAAATCCTTTGTTTGGTTGTCAGTGCAGTTTTTTCTTCTTCAGAAACATATTAAGTGAATCTTGGACATACAGTTGGAGTTTGTTTCTATGCCAGATGGAAAACCACCAGCATTTTATACTTTAAAACCTTGTCTGCAGGTAACACAGTGGAAACGTCTCTCACCTCTCCCAGGTAACAGATCTGTTTGTGAGCCACTTCCACAAAAACCTCAATGATGAGGTTGATTGTTTCCGGTGTGTTACTGTAAACCTGGGTGACAAAAGAAAAAAAAGGTGTTGTCAGATCAGATTCAGGCTTTAATTCAGCTCAATATCTACAGGTTTAGATTCTGTTACCTCCATGAGGCCAATGCAGCTGGACAGGAAGTCCATGAGGAAAGAGAAGAGCGAGGCCACGTTGTCGATCTGCGTCGCCTCTGCGATGCCACACAACGCCTCCAACGTAGCGACGATTTCCTGTTTGACAGCTTCTTCTTGGCTGATCTGAGCAAAGTTCTCTTGGTTGATGAGGTTAAGAAAACGCTGCTGGAGCGGGTGAAGCACCTGCAACGACAGACAGAAGGTCAGATGGCGAGACAATGCATTAGAGCCACAGAGTGCAATGTATTTGACTATAATATAGAATCACTGGCCACTTAATTAGGTTCAACTGTTGCTTGTTAGCAAAAAGCGCAGCAACCCATTGCACTTGCAGATACTGGCAAAATAACCTTCTTATGTTCAACCGAGAATGGGGATGAAAGGTGGTTTATGTGACTTTGAACATGGCATGGCTGTTGGTGTCCGACGTGCTTGTTGGAGCATTTGAGAAACTGCTGACCTAGCAGGATTTTCCCAACAAAACAATCTCTGGATTTACAGAAGATGATCCAGAAAAAAAGAGGAAATTCTCTAGGCACATATGCCTTGTTGATGTAATGTCAGGCTCACCAAATTTGGTGATGAGTCTGATGAGTCTCAATTCCTGCTGTGATGTTTCAGACTGGTGATGGTGTAACTGCATGGAGGATATTCAAGACCCTCCTTGTAACCCTTTAAAGTGTTTGTCTGAACTCAATCAAACAAAGGGACTTGAACAAGTAGGATAAAAGAATTTTCTGTCCATGTAAACAAACATCACTACAGTAGAGATGAACCAAAGCCATGTTTGATCAGTTGTCAGGTGCTTCGCTCTACTTCCAAACACAGAGCGATCTGACTTCAGACAGAACAGCTGTACGGACCGACAGCTGCGACCTCACTCCTACACTCACCATAATTACTTTGGAGTCATTGTGGCTTTGCACCCCCGTTTACTACTGTCAGCTTATTAAGAAAAGGACCTCCAGGATCACGGCGAGGATCATGTTATACACACGGGAGAAAGACTAAACGCAGGAATATTATCGACTTCATCCATCTGTCCTAATCCTCATAGCTCACTGAACTCTGTGCAGCTCCTCATCTCTAAACAGGACTAAATAATTTGATATTTTTTTAAAGGATAAATTTGTGATTTTTAGAGCTGTAATGTTAAAAAAAAAACTGCAAAAAGCTTTGGCTTGCTAGATTTGACAGAGATATAAAAATACAGCGATGATGCTACAAAAACATAAAACTGTGCAAGACGAGAAGTAGTTAGAGAAGCAGGCTGCAAACAAACAGATCAAACCCACTTTATGGGGGAAAACAACTTAATGCGTCAGAAGCACTTGAAACAATTATCCAATGCACAGAGACACACACTGACTGCTTCTTAGCAACGCCGCTCATTACCAAAATGTCACAGCCTTTTACATTTTACTCTTCTGCTAATTCTCCTGTTTCACTGTACTTGCTTTTTCCCCCCGGTGCAACCACTACTACTAAACAATCATTAATCAGTAAATCACTTAAGTACTTCTACACGTATCAGCACACGTTACCTCAGCCCAGTACTGCTGCTTGGCATCAGAGTCCATTTGTGCAAAGCCTCCCAGGACCAGAGCCTTCATCAGAGTCCTCTGCACGGAGCTGGACAGTAAGTGGAGAGGTGGGCTGCGGCTGGCAAACTGCTTCGCCAGGTTCCACCAGCTCTCACACTGCACCACGATGTTTGCCCTGAATGGAGAGGGAGGCAATGGGTCTGTTAGAGTCTGACGATCCTGCCCAGTGCTAACCAGAGAAACGAATTGATTTTCTTATAAAAATCTGCATTTATGAACACAAGATGTGAAGAGAGATTTAATATTTTTGAAAAACATGCTCATGGTTAAATTATATATGGTTATATTATGTGTAATAAATGTGTCATTGGGGAATGGGAAGGTCATCTAAACATTCAGTTTAAATACTGAGAACATTTATTTCAGAGTACCTGAAAACATTATTTGTCTATCAAAGAGTAACATGTCCTCACCTCTCCCGCTTCTCTACCAGCGTCACCAGCAGCTCCACGGTGTCGTTGGCTAGCTCAGCCTCTGAGCTCCACACGGTCAGGTTGTTGATCACCTTTTCCAGGAGATATCCCACAATCCACTGGGCCCCCTCTGTGTCGGCACCAAACGCTGTGCTGAGGGGGATGCTGATCTGAGGAAGGGTAGAAAAGGATGAGCTGGATAGAAGACGACTGCCTGCTTTATGGCCATTATTGGAGAAAAATACCAACTGGTGCAAAAATGTGTATTACAGCGACAGTGTAGAAAAGATCTGATTGATGAAGCGATCGGTTAGCTCAGCCTTATACCTGCCCATAGAGCTTCTCGTCCACGAGCAGATACGTCTTAGCCCATCGTCTGAGGAACCACACGATGTCCTTCCCCATTTGCGGGCTCAAAAGCTCCGTCAGATTCGCTCTGGTTGCCCTGGACTCCACTTCTGACGTCCTCAACACCGCTGACAGCAACCTGAAGGCAAAGGAAGTTGGATTTAGAGCTGACTTGTGAAAGAAAGAGAAGAACTGTTAGATGACTGTTAGACAACACGTCATGCTAAGATAAAGCATTCAGTGAAAGCTTTCTGGTCCATTTTACCTTCAACATCACAAAGTTCGGAACAGTCACAATGCAAAAAACATAAGAGTAAAGATTCACTCTTACAGTTGTGCTCGCACCCAAGTTGAAGGGGTTAGTTACCTACCTGTGACTCTTTTAAGACTTCAACGCCATCTTTTTTTTGTTTTGTTTTTACAAATCCTATCCGTTAACAGCACCTAGAGGTATATTTGTCACACAAAAGCACCTTACACAGGTTGCACAGGTAGTCCAGCTCCACCAGGACGGCATATCAACATCCGCCATTGCCAGGAGGTTTGCTGTTTTCCCCAGGACAGTATCAAAAGCATGGGGGACATTCCAGGAGACAGGAAGTTACTCAGGAGAGCTGGACAGGGCTGTAGAAGTTCCAAGAAGGAACAGAAAGAGCACTGCCAGAGGCAAAAAATTGACCTTCTGCATGATACTGTTGCGAATGTCTCTGATCAAACAATCAGAAAAAGACTTGATGAGGGTGGCCTGAAACCCTCTAATGAGTCCTGGCAAATACCCAGACTGGCATTTGCCATTGATTACCAGAATTGGCAGGTCCACCACTGGTACGCTGTGCTTTTCACACACTGAGCACAAGTGACAGATGTGAAAAGGTCTCGAGAAACCACGGAGAACGTCATGCTTGTAACCGTTTAACATGGTTCAGCATGTTCAGTGTGTTAAATGTGTTTATTTCTATCCATTTTGAGATGGCTAATAAATATATCAATGGTGAATATACAGCTCTGGAGCAATAATGAGACTATGGAGAGACTGTGTAGACACTAGAGCTGGGCGATATGACCCAAAATTCATATCTCGATATTTTTTAGCTGGATGGCGATATAAGATATATATCTCGATATTTTTTTAAAGCCATAAAGTAAGAACAAAAAGAGAGTTCTTAGTCAAAGCTGTGTCCCAGATGTCACACAGGCACTTTTATTAACATACAGCATAGATGTACATGAAAAAAACTACTCAAAAATAAATTATGAGCATTTATTAAATAATGATGCTCTATAAATAAAAGAAAACTATGTTGTTTTGTGCATAACAAAGAGCTCACAATTGTGCAGTCAAAATGTAAACTAAAAGACGCTGAGCATAATGACACAGATTTCACAGCTGCTCTGTTCCCAACTTCTACTGCGTGACTGACAGCCTGGAGTTTGAAATCCGCTTCGTAACCATGTCTCTGAACAGGTGCCATTTATGGTCCTTATACACACACAATACGGTAATATTACGTTGAAGCACAGTACGTATTACTCCGCGAGGCTCCTCGGTAGCCGTAATGCTCCGACAATCCGTCAAGCAGTGCAGCTCCGTAGCTTACCAAAGTCGAACTAAAACATTTTTTGACAGATTGCTGAGCGCTGTGTACCACATAAAATCGGTTCGCGGTCATCAAGCACAACCGGAATTCATACAAAAGGCGCGCAGTCAACTTTTGAGAAAATGAAAGGATTTCAGGCCGTGCAGTTAGGCGTTAGCGTGGCTAGCTCGTTAACACGTTGACGCCGTCCAGCCCCACGCACGGGGCGATGCGCAGTAACTTGTTAACGGAGATTTGCCGTGTCCATCTTGTCGCTGCCTGCAGGTGAAGCGATGGGGGAGGAGGGGGAGTTGTGTTCAGTGAAGGAGAGGTGAGGTCGAGTAACGTTGCGTAAAGACAAAAGTGGACGAAAGAGAGGCAAATTTGCGGCTCCGCAACTATAATTATAACGTAACATAGACTATATCGATATAAACGATATTGTCACATCTTATATCTCGTATAAAAATATATCGATATTTTTAAAAAACTCGATATATCGCCCAGCACTAGTAGACACTTTATACTTATACCCTGTGCACAGGCATATTTAATGCCTGGCCATTGATTTTATTGTTAGCAACGAAATTATACCCCACCACTACAGCAAAATGATCAGATATCAGCTGATGATCCTCTTGCTGCCTGTGTGTTAAAGAGTAAGCTTCCCAGTCCCCACACACAATACAAAAGGACAGAGAGACAGAGGGCTTATAGTGGCTTACAGGAGGACAGTGCACAGTTTCACATTGTTTGCAGAAAACAAAACCACGCTGACATTTATGGGGCTGGGGTCGGCCGCTCGCTATTGGGAAACCTGATGCCATCAGCCACTCATGTCTGCAATCCACCACACACACACTTATACACAATGAACAATCTAGAAAAGACAACAGCACCATGACCTTCAACAGACAATATCAGTGGCTGCTGTGAATGTCTATTGTCGTCACTGTGATTATCCACACATACACACACACACGAATGCCTTTAAACAGACGAGCATCCAGTGCAATGATAAAGCCTCCGAGAAGCCCAAGGCTCCCAACACTGCAAGCTGCACAGCTAATAGATGCTAAAAAATAAATCCTATCCGGTAACAGCACCTAGAGCTATACTTTGCATGCTTGAGCCTATTTAATTATCTGCTGGTGTATTTTTAGCACCAACATTTTGCACTAATGTACAACAATCCCAGAGTAACAACAGTGTGACACAGAAACAAGAAAAAATGAATGAGGTGCTGCCGTCGTAAACAGAATTCAGATGTTAATCAAAGTATTGGCTGAAAGTAGTTTTGAAAAGCTGGAAATATCAGCCACTCAGTAAAAACTCAAATATTTGTGAATTACACTGATGCATGTTTTGTCATACATGTGCATTTATATTTAAAAGAGTTTGTCTGGACCGCCCAACATTAAACTATCGTATTACCACAGTACGTGTTCCTGTGTTTTTACAGCTCCACATTCAGACAGTGTTCCTGAGTGAATGCAAAGAAACGAGCCCACCTTTAGATTTATGGGACAATAATGGTGACAAACTTTGTGTCCAACTAACTCCCGGCAGTGAGGAAACTGCACGTAGAGAGGGAGGCTTAGACTCAACACACAGTTTAATCTGTATGGAGTCCAAAGATGTGATATCAGAATTATCAACCAGCAGTCAAAATGCAACAAAATGCACAATACAAACAAAGATTCAACGTTTCTACAGTCTGGAGCTGCAAATTCTAACCTTTGAAAACAGCAATGAATGTGAGATTTAAGCATCTCAGGTACTCAGAAAAATGGTTTTAACATGTGTGGGTCCCTGACTACTGGGTAACTACATCTGCTGACATCTGAAGACACAACGACAAAACTCTCAGACAGCTGCTGGAACCTTAAACAGACTGTTGTCTCAACAGCTAAGCCAGAAGAGCAATTAACCGCATACAACAGCACAACTTAGATACTTAAAATTTTTTAATAACATCTGAAAAAAATGTGAAGGCCATGACAAAAAAAAAACAAAAAACAAAACAAAAAGCAAACAAACATGAAATAAACAGGACACAATACCTGATCACAGAGTCTGTGCGGTTGCAGCCCGGTATGGACGAGGCCTTTTCTCCCGGTGAGCCGAGGATCTGCAGCGTTGTATTGATATCCACCTCTGTTGAGTGTTTGATGGAGAACTCCATCACCTCTGAGGGGATCAGCGGGGTTTCACCCTGAGGATCGTCTGCTAGTAGATAACCTAAAGAGCACAGACAGGTACAGGTAGCCATGTTGAAGCCTGCTCATTTTACTACGAGGGTAAAAGTGAAGTCAGAAGAAAAGTTAACAGTTTAAGCTCTAACTTTTACTTTTGTTTCATTTCCAGTCTTCTATGTTTGTTTGTAATAACTGAAAAGAGACAAATTTAGTGCATTGTTGTACTTCACAAAGTACAAAAAAGTGTTGCATGCATGAAATACACTTACTCTGAACTCGTTTTAAAATTAGATCAAAAAAAAAAAAAAAGGCATCTCCTTTTGGAACACTTGTCAACCCTGCCTGAATGGTAATACAGAGGAATTCACAATAATGGCTACAATATTTCATTAATTAAACCCACAGACTGGGTGGGGTTCTGTTCTTCTGTCCTACTAACAGATAAAGCCATTAAATGGAAAAAAGCTGCACTGGAAAAAACATTTATGAGAACTTATTAAACAGCCATATTCTTTTCTATGAGAACATCAGATGGCTTCTCATTTACTTTCTCAAAGTGTATTCAATACTATGTGTGCATGTATTATTTTTGACCTTGGGAAGTTTGCACTGAACCCCTAAAACTGGGTTTAGAGGAAAACTACTCTCAGTTGAGCAGAAACAACCACCGTGAGGTAATGCAACAGTTTGTGCTGGATTTACAGTAACTGCAGGTTCAGAGAGGAGGGGGAAACTGTATAATCACACACAAACGCAGTATGAGTCAATCTGTTTTTCATAATATTTCTGTCCTGCTGCTGACCTGAGACCAGTATGAGCCAGTGAATGTCCTCATATAAGTCATCCAGGACTTTACGGTCCACTGATCCGAGGTCAGACGAGGCCATAAGGTGCTGCTGGGTCCTCTGCAGCTGGCCGTGCAGTCGTGTTACTCGGTCCTCCAGCAGGCTGCAAACAGGTCAAAATGGAAATATAAAAATAGAAACACAAGCAGTGCAGCACTTAAAAAAACAAAAAACAAAAAGAATACAAAAAACTAACTAGATAAAGAAACATTCACCAGATCTGTAATCTGAAAGAGGTCACACCAGGTCGAGCTGGTAAGCTGCTGTGTGTTTACCTTGTGAGCAGAGGGATACAGTGGTCAGCTGCCACACGTCCCAACATGCCAATGCTGGACAGCTGGTCTGAGAACAGCTCTCTGTCGTCTTCCTGCAGCTCGTTGATCTCTTCCTCATCGTGAGAGGAAATCCCGTTCACCGACTGAGTGTGGTTCAGGGTTTTATGATCGCAAAGGAAAAGTGTGAGATAAATAACATGTTGACGAGTCCAGTGTTCTTCATGTACAGTAAAGAAAAAGGCTCACCAGGTTGCGCGTGCCATCGGGAGCTGCCAAGTGACACTGGATGTATGAGTTGAAAACTTGGATGGCTGGCTGCACGAAGCAGCCGCGAGGGAAATGCTCCTCGTCCTGCACAAGCGTTAGCCACGACTCCAGCAGCTTGTCATAGGCCTCCATGTAAACCATGTCATCCTTATCCAGCTGAAATTTATTATAAAGTAATTTCAAGCAAAATTGGAAGGCCTGTGAACACTTATTACAGCAAAGTGAACTCTAAAACCTAAGGGATTTTCTTTCTCTGAGAACTGGATTCGATGAAGAGAGGTCGAAACTCACCACTTCCTCCAGGGCGGCGCTGCGTCCAAACGAGCAGGTGAGCAGCGTGAGGCAGTTGATGAAGGAGGTAAAGAGGTCGCTGGGCAGTGCCGTTAAAATACTCCGTGGGAACATGGTGATCAGATTGGAGATGATATTAGAGATGCCGACCGCCTCCGAGTCCTCGATCTCAATCCTGAGAATGAGGATAATAAACTTTATGAACAGAGCTACAAATATGCAGCAGATTCATCTTTAAAGTCATAAATCAAGGTTTACTATATCTGCTGTGAGAATACCAGCAGTATTGCGCTCAACAGTAGAAAATAAATGAAAGTAAACGTGATGCACATTTCAAACACCTTCAAAAAGCATCTGTTTAATTTTCAGTTAAAATCAGTGCTTTGGCCCAAGAAAGGCCAGTTTCCACTCCACAGGGTGAGGCTGAGGCCGAACTGGGGGTCACTTTCCGAGTTTCCCTGCTCGTGACGGAGGTTTGGAAACACACATGAAAGTTGATCCTTAACCAAAACTCGTGGGCAACTTGACCCCTGAGCTGTTTTCCACAGCTGCATCGGAGGTTATTTTTATAGTGTTTCAGCATCAAACACCACCATGCATGCTGCAAGAATTCAATTTCAAAGAGCATTTTGTCATCAGATTGCACTGTGAAGCATGACGTGACGGGTCGGGACACACTGGAAATCATACGTTCCTCACATGCTGAATTCTGAAAATGAGATTTGAATGGTTTTAAATCAGTTAAAAGTGGGGAGAAAAAAGGACAAGCGATATTATCTTATTTAAACAGGTTGACAAAAAGGCAAAAACAAAACAAACACAAAGGCCTTTAAAATGTTATTGTGTTAAGAATTTTGAAACTTATGGCTGGCCATTTATCCAAATTTGAAATATGTCCCATCGTATATATGTGAGTGTTATGAAAAAAAAAGCAGCTCATGAACAGCACATGAAGCACATGAACAACATAACTGATGACAAAAAGAATATAAATAAAGGAAACAAGGCTGGAATGGTTTCTCCAAAAATGCGCACAAACTTCCTACTTAAAAGCAATACTTCTCTACTTAATAACAATAATATAAATTAAAGGTGCTGCAAAGGAAATTTTATATACAGCGTCTTTTTAAAAGTTATAAAACAACATCCTCGTGTCAATTGTGAGCATGAAGGCTTTTTTAAAACTAGCTGTACTGATGTTAAAGAGTTTTTGAAATATTCTGATAATATTTAATAATTTTATCTCAACCAAATCATGTAGTGAGCAGGACATA
Organism: Pelmatolapia mariae; assembly: GCF_036321145.2. Taxonomy (NCBI): domain Eukaryota; kingdom Metazoa; phylum Chordata; class Actinopteri; order Cichliformes; family Cichlidae; genus Pelmatolapia; species Pelmatolapia mariae. The sequence goes on from NC_086241.1 coordinate 27,498,807, forward strand.
AACTTTACAGTGTACAGACATGCTTGGCTTTCTACCAACATGTGTGTTGGGCCCTTTATACCATGTTATAAGCTGCTGCTTACCCGATGTAATAAATGTCCAATTAAAGTATAATGAAAAGCCGCAGCGCCACTCCAAACCACCCTGAAGATTTCTTTTAATGTATTTGCACCTTCCTTGTGTTGCCTTTGCATTTGAGCTGACACACCTCTCCACACTCAGACCAAGTCAGAGAGCAACATTGTTAGAGAGCCTAGCCAAGGCCTATCCGATGGACTTAAATTGCGAGCAGAACCGTTCAATCACTGTAGCTCGGCCGTCCCTCTCCACATGGTTTTCCGATGAGGCAACTGGAAAAAAGCTCCAAGAATAGGTCATTACAGTGAGCGAGAGTTGCTGAGAGGAGGGAAAAAAAGGAAAAGAAAAAAGATAGAGACCCCTCCTCACTTGGTCACATGGTTCAACAGCGAGCATGTGTGTGCATTATGTGTCTGATCTGCACATACAAGTGCATCAATTTAATTCACATCAGAGCCACAGTGACCTCACATACACCCACAATTAAATAGAAAACCTTTCTAGTATACTTTTTCAGACCCATGTATCACTTTGATGCAAAAAACCTAATTAAAAACATTACTGTGTTAAAATTCTTTTTTATATATGGCGACTTCTATTAATGGTTAATGCTAACATAAAGAGTGCAAGCCTGATTACTAAAATTACCACCAAACTAAAGTATTATTCAGTATAAATGTAGAATAAATATAGAATAAATGTAACTAAGTAAATGTGGGTTTTTTGTATGAATTGATTTTAAGCTTGTTTGGGCTAAAAACTAAAAAATGATAAGCTGAAACTCAGTGAAACAAATGCTGACTGAGGTGAGTAAACCTATTCACATTGTTTTTATATTTCACATATTCAAATATTAATCAGTGCCTAAAAAAACAAAGTATTTGATTGACAGACTTTGGTATTAAAGTCTTTTATATCTGAATAAAATCTATCAGTAAAGCATTTGTTCTGTGATACTGATGTGAAACACTTGTGATGCAATTTTCACAGAAACTCAAACCAGCAATTACAGTAAAAAAAATCAAATCAACTAAACTAAAGCATACAAAAGGAATTCAGTGCTTCCACCAATGAAGAGTGTAGTTTTTAAAAGGAGTACAGGGCTTGGAGTGATTCCACTGTTTTGTAGCCAAAACAAGTCAAATCGAGGTCGAGGTCCAAACTTATCAGATTTTTTTACCAAGACATAAAATCTTTAATTATATTCTAAAAAGACCTGGAAGAGAGGCGGAAACCTAAAAATAGAAGTAACTGGATCTCATCTATTGCCTTCTTTATCCTCTTATTGTTAAAAGCAGCTGCACTCTGAACCAGACTGCACTTCATTGGAAAGAAGAGAATTAAAACAGTCCCGGCTGGCAGAACGACAAACCTGAAACCCTTCCTGAAGCTCATCGACATTCTGAAGGCCGCTACAACTCAGAAATTATTTTTATTCTGGAAATTTCATCAACTGATAATAAAATATAAAACCTTCACTCATTTCGTTTAAAAAAAAAGTCCAAATCTGGGTCAAAATTATTTCTCACAAAGGGCTCAGTAATAGTTTGAAATACCTTAAATTTCCCATCAACGCTCGCTACAACAAGAAAACGGGTCCCATCTTCATTGAAACATTCAAGCATTTAACCTTCTCAAATTGATTTGAATTGGGCAATCAGGCTGCAGGCATTTTTAGGGTTTTCAGAGAGAGTAGGGTTAGGCATCGCTGACCTAAAGATGAAAGATGCTGCAGTTCCAATGCTAAAATTCTGATGAGACATATTACCCATAAAAACTAAACTATGCTAATTATAAAAACCTCTTGATCTCTAATATTTTTAATTTTCCTAGAGAACAGCTAGAGTACTTGAAATTTACTAGAGAAATATCCTATTAAAATATTTAATATCCTATTCACATTTAAGAACAAACATAAGTAAAGAATATTTGAATTTATAGGACTATCGCAGCTTAATCACCTTTAATAGCTGTGGAAATTCATTCTTCCACTTGACAGTTTTTCTTTTTATTATAACATTATAATATAATTTTTTTAAGTGCCATCAGTTTTACAGAAGTGAATCTGTTAAGAAAATCCAATTAGAAATCATCAAAACACTGTTTTAGAAAAAGGTTTGACTGGAAACATTTTTTCTAAATGCTGCAGTTTACGGATACAGTTTTCATTAAAAACAGTCTGATTAACGTGGAAGGTTGAAATCCAAGGTTAATCCAGCCAGGATGCTAACTAAGCGAGAAAAAGATGAATCAGTAGTTGAATTACCTGCAGCGATCGTTGGGTTCATCAGCTTTTGTTGCAGAGAAGATGAAGATAAGAACTACTTGTGAAGGCCACTGTTGTAGGTGAAGGATACATATTTTATAATTTTTTTTCCATATAATCTGTAATAAAAGTATATGAACTGATCCAAAACATAGGAAGTAATAATGAGTTTGGTAAGATAGCCTGTGCAGCACCTGTGTTACGCACTCAGCAGTGTGTAACACCGGTTCTCCTACACTACAGATCCACTGAAACAATCTGTCCATTGACTAAAAATGTATTTTTTCTAGAAAAAAGAAAATGATTTCAAGGTTGTTCCAGTGTGCGGATTTTCTCGTTTGCATTTTGAATCATAATCAATTCCACAGATTTTAGGCAAACAAGGAATTTGAAGACAACACCTTGGACTTAATGACATTTTCTTAGATGATTTTTTGTTTTGGTTCTCTGTCATTTTATAGACTGATTACATTAATATAAACTGAAGAAGAAAAAACAACAAAACAACGATTTATACTGGGACAAGGCTCAGACTGCCACTGGTTTCAGTCTGAAACCCAGCTTCAGCTTCTTAACCAGTAACTCTTGTCCCACCCTGCTGCTAAAAGATGGAGAAGTAACCTCTTTCAATGCATCCTTCCCAATCCCAAAAAACACTGATTGTCTCTGCATCTGGGTTCAGCCAATCAATAGCCTCGGAGAAGCCACCTGCGAGGAAAGCCGCATGTTCACACGACTTGTCGCACTATTCACCACAAGATCACGAGCTCTACACCTTCACAGGAGCTCTGCTAACAAGCAGGTTCCCAAACAGGAACCCCAGACAGAGGAAGCGCTTTGGTTTCCACACACCTGCCAGCACAATTCATTGTGACAGCTGAATAGTGTCAGCCAAGGAATACAGCATAAATTAGAATCTGCTTGCATATACATCGGTCTCCACTTGGAGATTAAAGAGGGCTTTTTTTGTTAGATGTGGTCTTATCCAAAGGTAGACATACACACTTGCAGGTTACTCTGGTAATAAATCCTTGAAACCAGACTCCCAGATTATTTTGTTAGAGAATGTCACAAGGCAAGTGCTGCATTACCTCTGACTGGAAGCTCTGGTTACGGAGTCATGACTCAACCAAAATTACAACCCTATAGGATGTGGCTGGAAACAACCGTAGTAAAAAGGTTGAAAAAAATGTGAAGCACTGAGGCAAGCACTGACTTTGAGCTGAGCTCCAGGAATTAAAAACATGTATAGACTGCACTGATAATAAGCTGAATGCTGGAACACTCAGTTTAGTCTAGTGGAAGCTACGTAATACTCTGGTGCATCTCTTTCTTTACAACTAATGAAGACACAGTACTTCTGACATAACCAACAGAGCAAATGCTACCTCCAGCTTTCACATTAGCAAGCAATAGAAAAGACATTTCGATTATAGAATAAGAAGCTCGTCTGTGGCTGACCAAAAACCTTAAAACAAAAGCTGCGTTATCTCACCTCTACTCTATGGAAAGTTAATACTAACATTCATATCATAAAATTTGATTGAGAAATGTGCTATTAAAAAATAAAATCAGGCTTATTTTCCTTTTTACATGATTTATCCTTTTCGTTTTAGTCCTCTGTTCATATTTTGACTTCACGCTCATGTTGATGGGTTGGATCGGTTAATTTAATTTAAAAATACAGATAAAGCAGGCAATCTGATTGAAACGATTTGCAAAATCACTCAAAATAGTCGCATTTACTACATATAAAACATCCACGACAGCAGACGTATCTTCTTACAGTTCATATGGTCTGTTGTGATTTACATAAACCCTCTTGTTTGCTTGTACTTAGTAAGAATCAAGGGATCCACAGACCAGGTTATTCAAATAAAAACAAAAGGTTTTAAATTGTAGGGAGAGAGATGCTAAAAGGGTTTCAACACGAGCTGCCCAGCTGGAATAGGCAAGCAAACCACATCAGTTTTATTACAGGGTCAGGCAGTTCTGTATTAGATTAGAGGAAGACTATAAAACTGATACAAAAAACACACCCATACCCGGTATTTTCCAGTGTTCGAGAGCTCGCTAATGTCAGTTTTTGTCTTCTTTGGTTAAAAACCGTGTCTCCGTGAGAAGAATAAAGGGATAATTTAATCCACTTCGACGTAAATTTAGTTTAAGAGGAATCTGAGAAACATAAGTTACTAGTTTGCTCCATTTGTCACTGAACTGGAAGCCAGTTTCCTGCAGAGCGCGCAGATGCTAGAATCGGAGGCTGTTAAAACAGAGACTCAACAAGCAATTACTTCCTGTAAATAAAGCACAAATGGTACAGTATGAGTCACGCTTCTGCTGACGTTGGCCTCCATCACTTGTTGAGTCTCTAAATTTAAGAAACATGACAACCTTGAGATACTGGGGGGAGATAAACAGCTGTTGAGACTGTCACCAAGGATAATGTAACGACAACAGTGCTTGCTGCTACTGTTTCGTGCATAATGTGCTGTATGCAGCCGAAATGAACGCATTTTAGATGGAGTATTAAAATTAAATCTGCAGAGTTTCAGCCTTTGAAACACATGCTCTTCCGAGTTCTCTCCTGGTTTATCTGCTTAACCATCTGTGTGACTGATGTAGACAAAGGTAAATAGCTTTTACACTGTAGGCACATTGCCAGAATGCTTTTAATGTGTGTATGTTGTTTTTTTTTTTTTAAGTTTACATATTTTTGGAAATGCATGTGCACGATAGGAATTATTTAATAAAAGGAAACCTCATTTAGTGCAGCTCGTGGTCAGTGTGTATTAACCTTACGATCTATGGGGAAGCTACTTTAACATGGAGCCTACAACACAAAACTTACTTATTATTGATAATAACACTCTATGCTTAAAATTTAATGCGGAAAGAGTGGTCACCATAGAGACTGGCCCAACTTAATGTGGTTTACATTCAGCAGCCTGCAGCACCTGATTAGCAAGTTAGAGCGCATAATTGAAAAGAGTGCATACTTTGCAAAATCTAATGTGTTTTAAATGGCAAAGCTAACATGTTCATCTTAGTAGGTGCAATAATCACCATGTGGAGCAGATTAGCAAGCATGCAAGCTAACTCTTTCTGAATAACCAAAACAAAATGCAAAGCACAGATAAGGCTGATGGCACTGGCAGAAAATTCTGACCTTTACTTGGCTGGCTATCACATTGTGGTTTATAACTTAAATCCTTCACAAATCAATGCCATTCAACTGACCGTCGGACATTACAATTCTACTAGCATGGCTAAAACATCTGACCGGTGTCAATGTTTCTCAATAACAAGAATTCAATTTGGTATCTACTTTTGATACATTTCTCCATACCTGTGCCAAAATTCGACTTCAATACCTCAACATAAGCACATAAACGAAGACTACTGCAGTAACTATTATAGTCACTCACCCATTGATCATACTGAGCAGCCCCTCCATCAGGTGGGCCAGGTAAGAGATCTGGGCGTTCTCATCTGGGAATACAGGCCCGTGCATGGAGGCCAGCTGGGCCAGGCACTGAAGGGAATCCTGGGCCATGTCAGAGTCCTCTCGAATCTTCCTGTGTACCTGAACAAGAGGAGAGGGGAGAATTTCTTTTTATCGTTGTTTTTAAAGTAGAAAAGCAGAGCCTTCGCATAAAAAGGACAGAACCTCTACAATAATCAGTTCACAATGAAGCAGTGAGTGCTCCGGATAATGAAGTACTCCTGTACAGCAAAAGTACGGAAAACCGCTGAACACCGTCTGTCAGCTTTAACAATTTAGTGAAGAAGAAAAGATGATCTTTTTCATCAGTTTTCATCAGCCAAAAGAAAACAAAAGTTTCTTTTGGACTATACACATGATCAAATATTAGGATAACCTAGAGAACAACAATCTTAAGCAGCGCTTGAACACACTTGACCCTGCCCATATGGAAAAGAAATAGAAAAAACTTATAAGACTTGCATCAGATGTGGGCTACTTCATATAGTGAATCATATAAGGCTTATATGATTTACTCATGAAAGTGGCCACTTTCATATATTGTTTTAGTAAGTATCCAAAACATACAAGTTTCATTTATATAATTTTTCAAGGGATCTTATATCTGTTTTCACTCTTGTATGCTTTTCATACAAGTTTCACACAAGACCGATACAAACTTTATAAGATTTATATAAATCTTTTCCATATGGGTGGGCTTGGCAAAACCTATTAGTCTGATTTTCTCTTTCTTTTAACTTAGGAATGATATTCCAATTATTCAACAGTCATTGCAAATTACTGTGAAATTATTTGTCACCTAAATTTCAACAATATTATTTATTTAAATTATTATTATGTTCATCGTCAGACCTTTCTGGCAGGTTCAAGAACAAAAGCCCACGATAAGTGTGTGACCAGTAAAATGTAGTCTGTTCCTAATAACAAACATAACCAACCATCCCAGGGAAGATTGTTGTGGCACAACCAAGTGACCTGTAAATATACTGACCTGTAATTTTTTCATAAATGGCCAAGACAAGTTTTGATAGCAGCACGCAGCATTCATGAATACTTAGACTGACAGTTCACATCCCCTATGGACCATTTTCTTCCATAGTTTTTTATGACAGCACTATTGACAATATGTCTTACCCATCAGAAGTTTAATGATAATGATTTTTGAAATAATATCTAATCAGTGTGTGACTGTTATGTCATAATTAAACACTGCCCCTGGCATTCTGCATTTTAATAAGTTTTTATTTCCATTTATTCTTAAAATTAAACTGCAATGTAACAAATACCACTTTGAAATAGAAATGGCCCAGGTCAAGAATGAAAAGGTGAACCTGCCTCATCCTCCTGTCCCCACCTGCGAAAAAAAACCCCATACCAGCTGATACCCTGCAGGATTTATACTCACTGGTGTAATCCCACTACACAGCACACTGAGGCGTCGTGAAATGGCGAATTGATTGTGATCTGTCACTGTGACCCAGGTCTCAAACAAACAATGGCTGAGCAGCCTCAATCAAAATAGAAGAGGAAGAAACAGACTCCTGATGGGGGAGAAAAACAACGAAAACTAAACTGGTTGATTCAGTCTCATGTCAGTTGTGAGCTTCCATTCAGTAGTGGGATTCGAGGGTTGGTTTGTTGTTTAAGGTCACACTTCAGCAAGAGAAAAAGCATTGTTGGATTTGACTGTGCATGCAGACAGGCAAGTGTATGGCAAAGCAGCAGCAGCAGCAGTAAAAGCTCTGAAAGTCATCACAGCCTCTCAGCAACATGTGTTTCCACTATGTGCACGTCTGGAGCTCAAATTCCTTCTTCCTGTGCGCTGTGGCTCTCTTCTCAGTCGGTCCGGGCTCTTTTCCTTTTTCTTCTTCTTCTCCGGTCTCCTCAACTGTCATCCTCTTAAATCCACAGAGAGTGCTCCTTCATCAACTCCACACTCTTAAACCAACACATGGCCCCATCGCTGAGGCAATCAAACTTTCAACCTCCCTCTCTCCTTTTGCTGGTGCTTCCTCCTCCTCCCCTCAAATGTTCTCCCCTTCTTGCTTCCCCCTCTAAATTCTTTATCGCCCCTTCTCCCCGCTCCTCCTCTCTTCTCTTCCCTACAGCTGTGGTGTCTGTTTTGTCGTAAGCCGCGCTGCTGGGAAGAGAGCTCAGATGCTAACGTAGCATAACGTTAGTCCTCTCCGCCGCTGCCCTCTTCCAGAGCGTGAAGTCATCCTCTGGAAGAGCTCAGCGAGAGGACAGGGGAGGAGGCGAGAGGGGCAACTGGTGAGTGAGCGAGAGAGAAAGAGAAAGAGGGAGGGGTGTAAGAGGCAGACCCAAGCGAGACCCAAGGACTGAACAGCGCGAGCTCTGAAAAAGCAGCTGCACCGGCGAGTGAACCATGCGATGCCAGTAATGTCAGTCGCCTCGAGTCTGACTATAAGTAGAGATACTCAGCGAGCGCGTGCGAGTGAGTGTGTGTGTCTGGGGGGAGTGGATGAAAGCAAGGAGAGCTTTCTGGCACAGGTGATTTTCTTTATTTTGAGGAATATAAAACACCACTTATCAGTATATTAGGGATAGCTCGCTATTTAAACGAATCTTAGCCAGTTTAATAAAAACTCTATTCCAAAACAAAAGATCTTCTTTCAAAAGGTTGTAAAGTTCAGTTTGTTCACATCATTTTAAATGGGAACAGGCTATATAATAAACTGATAATCAACCTCCATCCTCCTGAATTTCTGTGGATCCAGCATTTGGCATCTTCTGTTAGTGAGTTCTCATTCCAATTTAATAAGCTCCAAGGCTACGAGAATCTGTTACTGAAGCATTGCATCCCTTCTTGCTCCGTCTTTGTCCTTTAACTTCAAATGTTGTTTAAAAGAAAATGAAAACATTCCAGGGAGGTAAACCGGGCAAACGAAGCAGAGATAAGCAAAGATTTGATTTGTTGTGGCCAAAATCCCCCGGCACCCCCATACTTCAATTAACTGAATTGGAATTCGCCATGATTTGGATTGTGTTAACAATCCAATTCTGGGTAACAGATTTATGGTTCACGACTCACAAATCAAACCAGAAAAAATAAATAAATAAATGCGCTCCTGACACCTTTGGCCTTGAAATATGCAGATTCTTCCTCTGAAAACTGCTCTTTTGCCATTTGTCTGTAGCTGGGGACCCAGCTCTCATTGCTAATAATGGTCCTCGACATGAAAGCGGGGTCATTTTGACAAAGAACTTTGTGATTGATGCATTTTCAGGTCTATTTTAAATTTGCAGACCTATCTGAGCAAAAACTTTGGAGGGGCAAATCAATCTGGCAGATATCTTAATAATTAGATGTTCACTGATCAGCTCGCCAACATAAAAAGGCCTTAAAAAAGACCATAGAAGACAACTATAGGAGATGATTACAAATTCTTTCCTTGGTTAAGAAAAAAACCCTTAACAAGAGCTAGCCAAGTCAAGAACACTCTGCAGGAGTATTAAGGTCCACAATAAAGAGACGTCTACAAGACTAGAAATTCAGAGGAGTTACAAAGTGCAATCCATTGGTTACACTCATGAACAAGGATGGCAGATTAAATATCACTAGAAAACATGTAAAAGAGGCTGAAGAGCTCTGAAAAATTCTTTCAACAGATGAAACCAAGATCAAGATGTACCAGAATGATGGGAACCACGACTGGTTTCTAGATTTATTAAATATGAAATCCTGACTGCAATACTCCCTGTTTTTGAGATTATCATTGAGACACTGAAGTTCAAATGCATTTACCCCAAGGCCCCAAACCTTGACTTTCATTAGAGCAGCTCTCATTAGATTAAACAGGATTTCAACTCCAAAACACACGCTTTTCAGTGTATATCAAAGTACCAAGCTTCAACACCTGACACTATCGTAGATAAATTATGTAGCCAGGGAGAGAAGAAAGAGTGGTAGAGTGGGGTGAGGAAGACGAGAACCAGCAAAGAGAAAAAAAATGAAAGAAAAGGACAGGTAGACAAGACGGCGAGAGGATGCAGATGAAGAGCAAAAGAACAGACAAAGAAAAGGAGTGGGAGAAAGGGAAAGGCAGGGAGAAATGAGGAATGATATTTATAGAACGAGACAAAGCCTGGTGTCTGTTACCTCAGGGGGCTCAGAGGCTCATCTTTCTGTTTTTTCAAATCAACACAGTGCTTCCAACTTATTGTCTTCGCTCGCTCTTTTCCACCATCACTCTCTCTTCCTCCATGTCTCAGATTGGGTTACTGTCTGCCCGCAGGCCTTTGCTGCAGCCTCATTAGTCCCTGCACTCCACACTGATTGTGTTTACTGGTAAACATGTAATGCTTTAGCGCATGCAGGCTTTTTTCTTCCGTCTTTGTGGGTGTCTAGTTGGCATGTGAACACAATTTCAGTAATCTACATCATAATATAGTACATTTTCTATAATTTAAGAAACAATACACAGTAATCATAATTCGGTGCTCGTTTTCACTACTGTTTTAAATACCGAATTAAAAAAACAAAATGTGCACTTAAATTTGTATAATAAAACTGGCCTAGAAAACCTCTCAAATTTGATAAATGTCCCACAGCATATACTCTATCATCCTCCATCTCATTCTCAGCTAGGAATAGCTGATGTAGAGGTTTAGTAAAGAGTCATCCTGTAACCTAAATATCTAGGTACAACTGGGAAATGAGAGACTAAGGCATTTCACAATCCTAGTTACTAAACTTTTGACCTTAACAACCAGCTGGTTCTCAAAAAAAAAAAGTGTAAATTTAAATGCCTAATGGCTCTGTCATTAGGAAGAAAATTGCAAGATTGCAGATAGTTATAGTGACTAACTAGTTACCCAGAGGTTGAGTGTGCAAACCCTCAACTGCTGGGTAACGACATTCGATTGCACAGGAACTGCACAGCTCACATGGTAGGAGGCAACCATTCTCCAACCAATCACAGTCAGACTGAGACTGCTTGGTGAAGGTTTGTAAATAAGTTCCTTCTTATTTACAAATGCAGACAGTTTGGCAAACTTCGGCAATCTGTGTCAATCTGTACCAATGAATGTAACTCATATATGATGTGTCTCTTTTGCAACATGAGACTTAACTCAACTAGGTACCAACTTGTTGTATTCTGGTTATATTCAAATTCAAATCACAACAACAGTCGCCTCAAGGCGCTTTATATTGTAAGGTAGACCCTACAATAATACATACAGAGAAAAACCCAACAATCATATGACCCCCTATGAGCAAGCACTTTGGCAACAGTGGGAACGAAAAACTCCCTTTTAATAGGAAGAAACCTCCGGCAGAACCAGGCTCAGGGAGGGGCGGCCATCTGCTGTGACCGGTTGGGGAGAGAGAAGGAAGACAGGATAAGAGACACGCTGTGGAAGAGAGACAGAGATTAATAACAAGTATGATTCAGCGCGGAGAGTTCTATTAACACATAGTGAATGAGAAAGCTGCCTGAAGAAGAAATCCTCAGTGCATCATGAGAATCCCCCAGCAGCCTACACCTATTGCATGTATTCCTAGATGAAAGCAAGACCCCTGAGCGTCTATGTCATTATGCAGTTAAATCCCTGACCTGCAGCAACAACATCATTATTTGTGGAGGAACTTCAGAATTTCTGTTTCAGATCTATAAGGCAGTAGAAGTAGTTAATCTGAATTGCCAACTTGATCCCATTCAATTGCAAACAACCCAAAACCTGACTGGTTTCATCCTAACGCATCAAAGTCACAACAACAATGTGTGTGAGACCTGGTCTCAGTCTTTAAAGCATCCATTTCAAAGAAAACAAGATCACAAGTCGACTGCACACGGCTGCAATAATTTTGGTTGTGCTGCCGTCCCCAGTCACCGTTTTCCCTAATGTGACTGGAGCACACAATTCACACGTTAGAATCGGCTTCATCACTGCTGCCAAACAATGTAACCTGACATCATTTCAGCTTGTTGTGAACCTTAAAAAAAATACACAATAGGGAGCTGGGCTAGTGGTCTGCTGGTGGGTTAGTGATGCATCGGTGCATAGAGATTCCCAGATTCCACAGAGACTGGAAAAGATGAGATGTTACCATGCAACGTTGGAAAAACCTGAGTAATCGCTTTGTTTCTCTTGTGACTTCTTATATTCCAACTCCAGCGTGTCACGACAACCACGACTCAACTACTGCAACTTTACAGACTGTTCTTATCAACTAGGAAATAATTCGATATTATGTAACTAGAGATTTGTGTTGGATACATGTCTCAAGTTTTGAAAGAGCAAAAGGAATATTAGATTATATGTGAGTTTGTAAGGCTGTGTGCCTGTGCTTTCATTTTTGTTCCTGTGTGTTCCTACTCATGATGAAATAAACCAGATACATCTGATTTCATTGCATGATTTACGTTAGTGCAAGGGTACATAATCACAATTTGATGCTGCTCTCTAAACACTTGGAGGCAAACTGAAACTAAAAACACAAACAGCAAACAGCAAACAAAAAAATCCATAGTTGGGGGGCCAAAACATACTCGCCTCCGCTTATGTGCGTGCCCCTTTGTGCTGCCTTCTTTTCTGCTCTCTTTTTCGGTTGGAGTGGCAGGGTGCGCCGTGATCACGAGGTGTTAAAAATCGACAAAAGTGGAGTGAGTTTATTTTGAAGGAGCAATCAGTGGCGGTTTCTTCTTTTCAATCTCCAGCAGCCCATTTATCCCCAAACCTCTCTCACTCCTGAAAATTGCATCCTCAATTCCCTCCCTCTAAATTGTATTTGTCTGCTCCATCTTTTTCTATCCACCAAGATTACCTCCTTCCATTCCTGCACCTCCTCTAATTTTCTCCTCGCTCTCTTTCCCATTTCCCTCATTCCTCCTACTGTTTGTATTTTCTTCCCATCTCTTGTTTCTTACCCTCTTCTCCTCATCCATCATCCCCCTTCCCTGAATCTCACAGCCATAATTGTCCCGAGCTAAAGCGAGAAAACAGATAAGTGCTTTTCTCCAAAAAACCCAGGGGGCCAGAATGACACTTGGGTGGACTGAGCGTCTTTTCAGCAGCCGAATGGCTTCGACGCGCTGCATAATTATCAAGATGACTTCTGAGATATGTGCTCGTCCTCTCAGCCAGAATGGAGATCTCAACCTCTGCTCTGGGTGGTCACTAATAATCTGCCTCCAGTATTATCTCATTGGTTTGTAGATTCATTCTAGTAATTGTCAGTGAACTTACAGACTTACTCAAGCCACTTGCTTTAATGCCTGCCTTTGACTTTTATTTGGTTAGCCTGCTACTTCCAATTTATTGCTGTTCAATTTAGGCCTTATTTGCATAGTTTTATAACTATTAACTATCACATTACTTTTGTAATTACTGACCTAAAGGACCATCCCTACTCTCAAAAGCTCTGTCCACATTAAGGTCAGATTTGTTATATTCCACATTCCAGGCAAGTCAAAGTTTAACCAGGAAGTCATTCTGTTAAGTTTAACTGATGTTTATAACAGACAGTATAAACACTAATTTTTAGTTTTACCCTTTCTTTCAAGGTAAGTTTCAGCTACTGTGAAGGACTGTGAAGTTCTTTGTGATCACCTGGCAGCTTGTGTTTCTTGCTTCCTCCTTCCATATAAACAAACAAACAAAAAAAAAAAACAAGAAAAAAGAAACTGTTGACAGGAAAAAGTCCAGAGCTCTTAATTATAAAAATATCCTGGATTGCTGAGAATTAAAACATTTTTTTAAAAAACCGTTTAAAAAGAAATAAATAAAAATTAAAAATACTGGTGGCTGCCAGTGCTACTCCCCTCAGCTTCCTAGTAGATGCACATATGGCATCAATTTGAAAATCCTAGGGGACATCTTTCCTGATGTATTGTGTTCACAAGATTTTAAGAAAACTTGACCTCTGACCTTGAGGTTGAAGTCAGCGAGATTCGAAGACCTATGGTATTAATTTGAAAATCGTACATCGCCTCCTTCTTGAGTTATGGGATTCACAAACTTGCCTGCCTGCCCACCGGAGGTGTGGTGACAATACCCCATCAGCCTTTTACAGCTTACGGGGTAAACAAAAAAAATAAATCAACAATATGTGCGATGTCTCTGATCAACAACTAAACTTTTTTGTCTGCATTCACAACAGCTTCTTTTTTAACTCACAGCACTGATAAGCGGGGCAATGGAAGAGAGACTGACAGGCACCCACCCACAGACAGAGGGAGACTCCCAAGAGGCCCTCAATAGGATGAACTGTGTGTGTGTGTGTGTGTGTTATGGTTGGGTTACTGTGGTTGTTAACAGGGGCCCCTAATCCTGGGCTGGGTTCTAATCCTGCCACTGGACTGTGACCCTGATGGCGCGTGTCTATAAGACCCCCCCTCGACACACACAGACGCAGACACACTCTTTAGCCTGTTGCCACTCAGGGACACACAGCAGCTGAGACAGCAGAGTATCCCATTAAAGTGAATAAACACACCCAAACACACCTCAGATCCAAACAGAGGGTATGCAGAAACAGCTAGTGCACAAGCTCAAACTGTCAAACTGACATAATCCCGCAGAGACGGACGTGTGTTAGCAACACACATGAAAATGCAGACAACACAAGAAGGATGATGGTGCAACATACGCACACACGCACACACCAGCAGCTGACATCTCCACAGCAGCCTTACAATAACAAACAGTTGAGCTACTAGAAATACCGCAGCGAGAGATGAAACGGGAGGTCTGAAAACTGAAACTGACGCAAAAAGCATCCCGCAGATTCCAGCAGCAAAGAGAAGCTACGGAAAAACGACAAATATTTTTATTGGAGCCAAACGGCCGTGATCGGCCAATCAAGTCCTTGATTAGGCTGCTGTAATTTGTACAACAAAACTGTGATTACATCCACTGCTTAGCGCCAATTACAGTTAATGGTGATTTCTTTGTGATCAAAGTCGTGACAATCAGAGGGAAAACTTTCTGCTGTGCAGAGAGAAAAAAAGAAGAAGAAGAAAAAGACTGAGACTGTCAAAGAGTAGTAATTATCAGGCAATGCAAATGAGGGCTTATGGGAGAAAACAAAATGAGTGTTTCACCAGTTCAACAGCACCAACAGCAACAAAGCTCTCCAGACACAGCAGAGGAAAATGACAGGATCGTAGTCGCAGCTGAGAAAGAAAAACTCATACCTCTGGCCAACAGGATATGCAGACATATAACCAATGAAATATCACATTCAGAATAATTCACAATTAAATAAATTTTCATGTTGACTGGATAGAATCAAATAATTTCTGCAGATTTTTCAGTTTCTTCTTCAAAACTCGTAAACTGGATTCAGATGTAGAATATGGGGAATTCTCCTGATATAGTTAAGCTTTTGAAACCAGTGAGAGACACGATGCTGTAAAATGTTTGAAGTAGCCGCACACTGTAAAGAATAACACCCAAGAGAAGCTGTGGCACCACAACAACACTGATTTGTATTAAATGGCCTAAAATATAGAGAGGGAGATCAGCCAGAGTCCAGATCACTGGTGATGCTGATGTTAATTCTACCGTCTGTAACCTAAGCAGAAATCAACAGTCACCCATCCAGGGTTTCCCAGTTAGCCACCTCGAGGCTTGATGTGTGACCACAATTGTAAAAACGAAACAATCGAAGCCTGTCTGCTCTCGGCAGTATGTCTGCAAAACTGGATGTAAAACCCCCATCCAAGATTTGAATCAGGAGTAACAGCCACCACAATCTAAAATAGTTTGGAACAATAGTCAGCAAAAGTCAGAGAGTCTTCTTTTTTTTTTAGCTGCATCAAGTTCAAAATTTTTTGAGCCCACAGCTTCAGTAGCATTTAGTAGAGATGTAGAGGACAGGTGGAAGATAAAAGGAAGGAGCCACATATGGCAGCAGGCAACTGAAAGGCTGTACAGTGAAGCAGTATCTGGTAACTGGCCGCCAGTGAGCATAGATGGATGCTGGAAGGAAGAAGAGCTGACCAGTTTGTTCCAATCCTCTCATCCGCACTGTGTGCTCAGCCAGCGTGGGCCGTCTCTTAAAACACACGGAACAAAAATACACATTTACTGCACCGGGCGGTTCTCTGGACAGTAACACAATAACATGACCCCACGGCAAAGCACTCATAAATCTACTTAATGGTGCATTCAATAAACCCACAAAGCTAGTGCAAACTTAAGATGTGCCAAAACGAGGCGGTCAAACGAAATCCTTCTGCCCCACATGAAAAGACGAGTTCTCTCTCTTTGCTTATAATAAATAAACCGCCTTCTAGGGGTCAGGAGAGGAAAGGAGGAGACAAGAACAACACAATAAAGAGACAAAAATGACTTTGTTTTGGATGAAAACTTTGGGGGAAAAAAGTCTTCTGGTGTACTGGTGATTCTGGTGGAGGCAACCATTGCTATACAAGTTTCATCAGATTCATCAGAAGCTACTGTAACAACTTCATGCATGCGAAAGTGTGCAGAGGAACTCATGATACTTCACATCAGGGTTTAAGGTTCAAATTCAGGACCAAACACTTCAAAATAAATTAAAATAAAATAAAATAAAATAAAATAAAATACAAATTTGAGAAGCTGGTAGAGCTCTGAGAAGAAAAACAGAAATCCAGCATGGACGGGATACTCACAGTGAAGAAGAGGTCCATGACACGTGTGTCCAATAGCGCTTCCCTCCAGGTCTCTGTGGGCTTAAGCGTGACGTTCTGCGTGGCCTCGAACATGGCGATGTAGTGGCGCCCCAGTGAATCGCCGCCAGTTAAGGCCAGTAACAGCATGAAGAGGAGGAGGAAAAGGAGGAGAGGGAGGAGTACCACACTCAAAGAGCACACTGATATTCTGGTTTCGTTTGACTGGCAGGAGAAACTTGTCAATTGTTAACCAGCTCTTCCTCTCATTGACCCTGTCAATCTTTATTCCACGAGTTTTTGTTTTTTCTAATTTTCTCACCCTGCCCTCCTTGGTGGCTTTGTTTTCTTCGCTCTTCCTTCTTTCTCCTTTGTCAGCTCTTCATTTGCCACAGCTTTTACCCACACAGTAAATCTCAAATTCTTTCTCACACTTTTGCCCACTGTCCCTCTCCCTCCTTCATCTGCTTTCTCAGACTTTCCCCAGTCTTTACCCTCTGACTTTGCCTGACACCTTCTTCCCTTCTTGTCCTCTTATTCACCCCTCTTCCTACCAGCCCTCCCTTCTTTCGCTGTTTTCTCTCTTCTGCTTCCTCAAGATCTGAAAAGCTCCAGACACACTCTCGCCGCAGCCAATCCACACTTGGCCTCTTTGTCCACTCCTCTGCAAGACGTCCTCGAGACTCCTTACTGCCCTGAAACACTCCCCCTCCCTCCACAGCCAATCACTTTGTCCCTCCTTCGGACTGCTTCCCAGTCCTGAAACCAAGGCCCCCCCTCATACTTCTATCACACTCTGTCCTCTCATGTCAATCAACACTCTTTTCCCTCATGAACATTTTTAAATTGTACTCCTTGGTCCTAACATGACGCTTTCTCTCTCCTTGTCCGCACAACCCGACCTTCTCATTTGAAACCATCATCTTAAACCCACAATCACTCTCTGTTCTGAAGGCTATAAAAACCTTTTCATCTTAATGTCCCTCGTCTCCTTTCTCCCAAACAAATCTTTTTTTCCACGCTCTCACAACACACAGTCTCCTTATTTAAGACTTTCTCTGCACCCACAAGCTTTTCACAAACCCACAACACACACACTCTCCCTACACAGCCGCAACACTTCCTGTCCTTATTCCAAAACTCTAAAAACACATCCACAACAAGCTTTTTTATTTTCTCCTTAGCTCATCAAGAACAATCCTTTTTACTACTCCCCTTCCCTAGGCCAACCGGGGCTTTTCTCTCTCCTTAACCAAGCACCTCACAAAAACCCACAACACTTTGCACTCATCAGTCAATTTGTCTTGCTTCTATTAGCCACCATTGAGAACCACTTCTTTGTTCCTTAAGCCAAAAAAAAAAAAAAAAAAAATTTGTCTTTTGATCATCCGCCTCCTACTGTAAAATACATTTTCACCACAAATCAAACAACAAGTAGGTTCCTTCTGTTTTCTGTCCTCCTGACTTTTGGAAGTGCAAACAATCTCTTACCTCACTAGAGAACAATCCATCAAACCTCTCTCTTCGTGGCCTCTCTGCAATCCTCCCTCCAACGCCGGCCTCGTCAAAACAAACTCCCACAGGAGGCTCAATAAACCGGAGATTATCTGTATATATCAACAGCTTCACAGCTTCAGTTGAGGCTTTTCATTATGAATTAATTTACAGAATATTTTTCTAACACATGCTCTCATAACCTGCTTAAGCGCATGGACAGATGGATTTTTCTGACAGAAAACACCTTTGGTTTGGGACACTATCCCAAACCAAAGGATGACATCAAATATTTTGTTTGCCAGAGCAAGGGTTTAAGACCCAACAAGAATTGGCTACAACTGAGGAGAACCATTGGCTTTCATGTGTGAAAAATTAATTTCCATAGTTGCTACCAACTGCTAAATCCCAAGTTAAAGCCAAAGGCTAAACTGGCCTATCCATCCATTTTCCTAACTGCTTATCAAATTCAGGGTCATTGAGGGCGGGAGCATATGTCAGCTGTTACGGGGTAGGGGGGTGGACGCACCCTGCACAGGTCACTAGACCTAACACAGAGAGTCAGACAAGCAATCACACTTACATTCAAGTGCACAGCCAACTTGGAATCATCAGTTAACCCAACATGCAAGTATTTGGACTGTTGGGTTATGCAGGAGAACCTGCGCAGGCACAGGCACAGGCAGGACGCGCTAACTGCACACCCAAAGCTGCACCCTCCCCTCAAATGAAACTCAGGGACACACAGGGTAAAAAAAAGAAAAAAAAAAAAACTTAAAAAAAACCCCCAACAACGAAAAAATAACTTAAAAAAAAAACCAAACAAACAAAACAAAACAAAACAAGATTAAAAAAAAAAGCAAAAACAGCAAAAAAAAAAAAAAAAAAAAAAAAAGCTCACCGATCCATATCACTACCCTGCGGCTCAGTGACAGCACAAGGAAACTTCCATAGGAATGTTTGATCAAAGCCAAACGGCGACAGAGGCCGGCAAGGTCACGCATTCCTGCCACACCAGTCGACAGTCACTCCCCGTGCACACACCCCACCACAACACACCACACCACACTTTTCGGCACAGAAGTTGGCACCTGTTTAAGGGCCTGTGGGATTGTGTGTGTGTCCGTCCATCCAATGATTGGCTTTCGGGCTACTTTAAAAATAGTCGTGGCGAGGCACAGGACCTCTAACTGAACCTTAGAGGGAATGAGAAAGAGGTCAGATAAGTAGTGAGTGTTCCTCAATGGTTAACAAACAACTGGAGTTAACCATTTCATTCTGATTAAACAGTCTCCTTTCATGATTAGTTCCACTGAAAGCCCCTCTTAACTTGATTTTAAACACTCTTTTTTTGTCTAGCTTAAATGTCAGTTGTCATGTTGGCTTTATAAAACTAGCCAAGGTTGTTGCCTTTTAACGTTCCTTTCATGTTCTAAATCAAATTCCTGTTTGTCAATCATCAGTGAAAAAGTCCAGGAGAAAAAATATATAATTATGAGGCCAGAGATAAAAGGGAAGAAAAAGAGAAGCAGGTTAATGCGTGGTCCTAATGCAAGTGCGGCTAACCTGCGACACACAACTAGAGGCAGTCTCCTCAGGGAGGGACCACCTCTGTGATAAAGGTCGTACAAACACTCCTAAAGATCAAATGACTGAGACTAAACTCACAAGACCTCAGGAATGATAACTACACAGCTACTTCAGCCATTTCACGCAGATGGACAGAGCAGTGATGTAGTCTGACAGGCAGAATTAGAGGAAAACTGGAAGAAATGTAATTGGTTTGAACCCTGCACTGTATTGGATTAAGAGCAGATTATAAACACTAGTGCTCAGGAATACATATTATCTTTACAACTTCCAAGCAGATGACTGAAAATAACTTGTAAGCAACTTTCTAGGAAAAAGATAACATAATATAGCCAAGTGCAGTATGCTTATTAACACTTTTTATATCTGTGCAATATCCTTGTAACGAAATGGAATTTTAATTAGAATTAGAATAGAATTCAACTTTATTGTCATTGCACATGTCACAAGTACAAGGCAACGAAATGCAGTTTGCATCCATCCAGAAGTGCTTTAGCCATGATATAGATATATTACAAAATATATATTAGCAATAATATAGGTATATAGATATATTACAGAAATGGGTCTGTTATAGGTATGAGGGTACAAAAATGGTATGGGTATGTTACAATGTACACGGTATGAAGATATGTTATGAATATGCTATAACTATAAGTATGTACAGGCTGTAATTATTTTATTTGAAAGTAAATATTTAAGGGTAGGCCTGCTAAAATAAGTCAGGTTCTTACAAGACCATATTATGGAGTGGAAAAATTTTCTCCTCCTTCTACATCTTTATTTAATAGTCGCCATGTTGCTGTGCATGATGTTCTTTTATTCAACTCTTCTTTTATTTTACCAATATAAATGCGATAAGGACCGTTTTCCCTTAACAACTTACAAGAAAAAAAATAAAATACATGCCATGACTATTATTGGCCATCACGACCTTACAATCACTGAGTCTGACTTAATTTTTTTTCCCTTTTACAATCATTGTTCAAACATAACTTTCAAAAGGAGTGTCTCCTCTCTTGTAAAATACCTGGAAGTTAGGTAAAGTTAAAAGACTCCACTACTCGACTACTTGCAATGTAAGATGGGGAAATATTGCTTGTTTAGCCACAAAATTACCAAGAAATGACACAGTACTTAAAATTACTTACAGAATAATTTGTCACCCTTCCTGTGAAACACCTGAAATTAAGTAGCACTAAAATGACTCGCGTTACCTAAAGTTACTAACACATTACCTAAATTACAGCATAATTCTATCTTTGTTTCCTGTAAAAACATTACTTGTTAACCCCTTATTGCACTTTACCTACCTTTAAGTATTTGTAGGTAAATATAATGACATTACATTTTTTATATATTTGTAATAACTGATGTAATTTATCACCGTTAAGCACTGGCTATTAGTTTGGCATGGCTCGTGCATGTTCTCTGGGTTTACTTATAGATGTGGTACACCCAATATGTCCTCTGTGTAAAAGAAACTATGGACAATTTTTTATTTCCTCACTTAACTACGATTAAAACATTTATGCACTTTTCTAAAGCAGTTACATGACTTAAAAGTTACAGTTTGAATACCCACTTCTCATTAAATGTTCACTCACTTCACGTTCACTGCTTATAAACAGAGGAGCTTGCTGAGCTGACAAGTGAATTTACAACTTCAACAGCTCTTTTAAAAACAAGAGAGGAAAAAAAAGATGGTGTGGTTGAGTGTGCGTTTGTGTGCGTGTGTGTAGCGTACATGCCTCCTGGATGAGTAATATACATGGAGTGACTAGGACATGTGGCTGTGGTTTGGTGGGTTTTTAAAAGACATCACCTGCTACTATATGAACTGTTCCAGCAGGCTCAGGAATAACCAGAGTGACACGTCAGTTTTCCCACTGCAGAGATAAGATGTACTGACAGACACACACATGCGCACACACACAGCCACTGTAAACCACTGACCACAAGAGTTTAAATCAAATACAAATGAAGAGATTTGAACACCCAGAGCTCTCACATGTAACTTCCAAAACTGCCATCATACAGACATTCAAACCAACTTTGTAATACCTTAATTAACTCCAGCCAACAAAGAAACACTAATAAATCAGAAACAGCTGGCTGTTCAGCACTTGTGGATGCACACTACCTCAGCCCAGGTATTGTGCATCAAAGCAGCGCTCCCCTCTTCGAAACATGAAGGAACACAGTTGCAGTTAAAAACCATCCTCTTTCGCTTCGTGGGCTATAATTCAATGCACACTGCTGAGCAAAAAAGCAACCGCACGACTCAAACGGAGCAAATGTGGGCAGATTCCTTTCATAGCATACTGAGCAGCTGAATTATGTGCACCACAAATCCAAACAACAGTGTTTCAATGCCAAATCTGGTTTGATGATTTTGTTACCACATGCTACTCAAAGTGAACAAACTATAAATTTAATAATATGAACACTAATGGTACGTTGTCAGCTCCTTTACAGATTTCTAGAATAAAAAACAAGAGTTAACAGACCGAGGGTCTATTTATGTTATATTTACGAATATTTCAACAGTAGCCAAGGACAAATCTGACTTAATCATTCTAGATAAGAAGTTAAAGTATCAGAAAAGTTATTACATTTTGTTTTGTGTCATTTCTTGCTGTGCCTCCATGAAAGCCTAAAAAATGTTTTTAAATAACACTGTTGGCAACTAATGCTAAAACTAAACTCTTCTTATATTAAATTGGTGGGATCCTGAATTTTATGAACACTCTTTAAGATGTTTCAGGTTGTAACACAATAGTGAACTCTTGTAGGGGCACGCAAAAAAGGACTATGCCAGTGAGTTTTCTTTTCTTTTCTTTTTTTTTAATGCAAATAGCTAAACCAGTCAATAACATGCCAGCAATTCATTGTGTAAGTACACAGACATGGTCAAGACAACCGACTGAAGTTCAAAGTGAGCAGCAGAACGGTGAAGAAAGGTATTTTAAGTGACTTTGAATGTGACACGGTTGTTTGTGCCAGTCGGGTTGGTCTGAGTTTTTCTGAAATTGTTGATCTGCTGGGATTTTCCCACACAACCATCCTAGTGTTTACAGAGAATTGTCTGAAAAGGGGAAAATATTCAGTGAGCAGAAGTTCTCAAGCTGATAGAAAGACTTGAGAACTACAGAAAACCACACCAGGTGCCACTCCTGTCAGCTAAGAACAGGAAAGTAAGGCTACAGACCATACTGGCTCACCAAAATCAGACAACAGAAGATTGGACAAACGCTGCCTGCTCTGATGAGTCTCGATTTCTGTTGTAACATCAAATGGTAGGGTCAGAATCTGGTGTAAACAACATGAAAGCATGGATCTATCCTGCCTTGTATTAATGGGTCAAGGTGCTTGTGGTGGTGTAATAGTGTGGGGGATTTTTCTAGGAGCACTTTGGATCCCTTAGCACCAACTGAGCCTTGCTTAAAAACCACAGCACACCAGAGTATTGTTGCTGACCATGACCCTCCCTTTATAACCATAGTGTACACGTCTTCTGATGGCTGCTTCTGATAGAATAATGTGCCATGTCACAAAGCTCGAAGCATCTTAAACTGGTTTCTTAAACATGACAATGGAGCTGATTGTACTCAAACGGCCTCCACAATCACCAGATCCCAATGTAACAGAGCAACCTTTGGATGTGGTGGAACAGGAGATTGGCATTAAGGATGTGCAGCCAAGAAATCTGCAGCAAGTGTAAAATGCTATCATGTCAATGTGGACCAAAATCTCTGAGGAATCTATACAGCACCTTATTGAAACTCTGCAATGAAGAATTACAGCACTGCTGAAGGTAAAAGGGGTTCTGAGTGTTAATTTCTTTTTGCTTCCTTTATTCTCTTTTTGCTTCTTGCACTGAGATCATGTTCTCAGAGTCCAATTTTTAACATAAAACAATCAATGCCAGTATTGAGGATTCACTTTAGTTTGCTGACTGCAAACTAAAGATTGGTTTTCAAATGGCTAACCAATGCCAGGTTTCTGCAACTCTGTGACTAAATTGATTTAGCCCCTTTGCAACAATTCTATTTCAGCTTCACATTTCCAACTCCTTCACAACAGTAGCTACTTGCAGACAAAGCACCTTGCAAATCAGCATGACAGTATTTTTGTGACTGTTTTAAATAGCCAACAATCAGTCCATCTCAGCAATCAACGTTTTGCAAGCCTAGACAACCTTGATGCTGGAGGATCCTGGATTAGCAAGCTTCTCCTGTATCCTCTATTCATTATTGTTGATCCAGACTGAGGATGGGCCCGCTGCACAGGAAGACTGGATGAGAGTCTGCCAGTGGCCGTGTGAAGACCGCAGCGCTATGCTAAGGCACGTGGTAGGGTTTAAGTGATATATCCTGTCTTAAGACTCCCCTGCAGCCTTGCCATGTGAAATAACAGTCCAGGAATACTTCCACAGCGATGCCACCCCCTCCCTTTCTTTACCCCAATATTCTTCTACTGTTTGGCCCCCCCATCTGTTTACACAGCAGTTGTCATTAATTCTCCCTCTACTGAATTAAAGCAATTACACCACTGTGCTCAACGTCAGCTTGTTTTTTCAAGATCAGGAAGTAATACTGTGTGGACAAGGCTATGAAAGTTACACCACAGATGGTTGTATATTAATTTCATTGATGACGCACAGCAAGAAGTGAAATGATTAGAATTAGAAACAAAATATACTTGAAATCTATCACAGCCTTGAAAAATGCACTAGCTGACTAAAAGTCCATCGGCATATGCTGCATCTGTATTCTCCCTCCCACCTGTGTTTAGACAGTAGTTGCTAAAGATTCGCCATACAGGTCAGGGCCAAGGCAAACATCCAGCATCAGCTTACACGCTCCTAATCCTAACCTTAACCTGAGGGCCAAAATGCCTAGAGACTGATCCTTAAAGACGAGAAAATAGCGAGCCACGCAGAGACAAGTGGTGGGATGACAGTCGTCTCTTCAGTACAAGAATAACTCCTATTCAGGCAGCTGGGGGTAATTATTTCTCAGAGAAGTTAATGCCACTTTTATTAAGCTTCACAAACATGTGTAAACAGGCCAAGTGACATATCGAAATTTAGACACCGTCTCAGTGGCAGAGGCACAGAAAGCCGTGCTTCAACTTGAAACAACTTGACATTCAGGGAGCTGATACGCCGTGAAATCTACACTTTCCTCTTGACTGAGGAAAAAGATGGGTAAACAGATGGGTAAAAAAAAATAAATCAAGTATGAACCGCTACAGAGAAAAGCCCAACTTAGACTGATTGCAAAGACAACCAAATCATAAGGAAAAAAAATCTACATAAAACAAACACACAAGGATGGAGGCTTATCCATCTGTTAGCTCAGACAGCCATTTACAGCACCTGACTGCCGCCACAGCCTCGAGGCTCGAACGCGGCCCTGGCAAGAGTCAAGCTCAGTGTGGAGTGACAGTGGCCTACCAATGCCTGGGGAGCGTGTCTCCACCAGATGACACCAGAGCCAAAGGGCCGAGCTTCAGACGGCGGCGAGGACAGATGACAGGCATGCCGCTCGGTTCATCTGAGGGAGGGAGGCTTTTTAAAAAGGCTCTTTTGAACTAGGAGAGAAGTGCGTGCGCGCTTGTGTGTGTGTGTTCGTGTGAAAGGTAGTTGCTGTCAGCCATGCAATTAAGGAGAGGCCCCCTGATAACCACACTGGCATACGTTCGTCGCCACGCAGCAGCACAGGCGTGTTGTGACACTTGCAGACAGGCCACCGCACTTATCCGGGCCTCCCAGTGGTCTTCATCAATCTGTTCCCCTTTTCAACAACAGACACTTGAAGACATCACATACGCTCACATGGACATCAAGGAGAATACCACCTGAATTAAGAATTTTAATGTTATTTTTATGGCCGAAGACAGTCCACTGAACATTTATGACAACTCAACATCAAGAAACCAGAGAACTACAGCTCTATTTGCGCGCAGCTTATACCGCAATTTAAATATAAATGATGCAGTTATCTTTGCTTCTCAGTCATTCAAGCTAACTGAAGCACTACCTGCTCTTATGGTTGCAGTTCAATTTAAAATAACATTACACATTAAAATATCAACTATAAAAGTGATTACATTTGTAATGTGCAATGTACAGTCTCATAGGATTGACTGTAAAATTTTGTTAAATGATTATTGTTCAAGAACTTGAACAAGATTCACCTCTTCTGAATAAACAAAAGATTAAAATTCTATTAAAGTCAGGGTGTGCAAAGATGAAAAATTCCTCAATACTACTACATGCAATATTATAATATTATCTGGAAATCTGGTTAAAAAAATAAGACATTCGCATTTATAAATAGAGTCTGGTTAGAAGGCTTGGGTGGTATCAAGCTATAAAATGGTATGTCGGTATATAGATAGAATGCTCCTTGTTCCAATAAGATGACACTGATGTGCCATAGTGAGATGATATACTGTAGTGCACTGCACAAAAACACCACCTAAGCGCAGCTTCTAATGAAGGAACATCCAGCTGAGCTCAGTGAGCTGTGAAACATGGGGCTGCAAGTCGTAAATGAAGCGTAAATAGTAAACTTTAAGTATTTTGGGTTTAGTCCTGTTGACAGAAGAGAGCCAGCCAGCACAAACAAAGTGCTGTAGACTATTTGTTGATAGAAGAGTAAACAGAGCAACACTTCTGGATCTACATTTAGCCCACTGACGTGCTGATGGTCTGCTCCCGTGACAACAGTCATCAGGGCCTGCAATAAGCTGTGGAAGAAGTTACGAGCTTCCCTAACTAAAGGGAAGAAAATGATCAGTGTAGCTAACAATATGAGTGCTAGCATAAGCAGCCTTATTGTTAACATGCCTGTACTGAATGTGGTCATGCTATGCTGTGGTCCAGCAATTGTCAGTTTATCCTGCTATTACACGTAACAAATGCAGAAGCCTGGTATGTGCACTGCAAGCAATCTAGACTTCTAATTACACAGTGGAATTTCTATTTAATCATCAGTTATTTTCTATTAGTTGTAAGTTCACAGTCACATAATCTCAACCTAATAGGTCCCTTACACGTACAACAACTGCTCTGGAGGCTTCGTATAGACACCCGACACTAAATTCAAATTCAACTGTTGTCTAAAAATTGACTGTGCTCACACAAACAGAAGACTTAAAAGTGTATCTTTGAGAGCGCACACGTATTGCTTCGAGCGAGCTGGGCATACCAAGGGGAGCCTCGACAAGCTGAGCCGGGGGTGGTGGTGTATTGGAATGATACGGGGGATGGACATACAGACACCTCTTTGAAAATGATACACTGCCCTGGCTGGCAGCAAGCGCCACTCCAGATCCCCTCAGACAGGCAGAGAGGATGCCAAGCAGTTGGGATTTAGACTGTAATGAGCATGGCTGCGCACACACTAAGACACACACACATGCACACACACACTCTAAGTGGCTAAGTCGACTCAACAATGCAGCCAACTGCAAAGATAACACGGATGTGTGCAAAAGAGATGAACAACAAAGCAAAACTGATAGACCGATATGAATTCCTGGCCAATGCATACCAGCATAGTCACATACCAATACCAATTAGGGTGGCCATAGTGAGGCTCTATTTACACTAAAAACACATAAAAGTACACACAAATAAAAACCTACACTTATGAGGACATTCCCCTCAGTCTCTTCCTAAAACCTATAACCTTCAGAAAAAGGATGCTTACAAACAAAGTCAGCTAAAAATATTTGGGTAAATAAAATAAAAGAGGGAAGGTCTGCAAAAAACAAAGCAGACAACCACGTAAACACACACACACTTTTTATATATAACATCGTAATACTGTTTAACTTTCCCAGTTATTGCCAAAACTCTTGCACTCAAGTTGTGTCTAACAATGTTTTCAGATTTCAGCTCATAAACTGACATAAAATGTTAAATATTATCATAACCAGCTGAAGTGATGATTAACACTACAAATATACTGCACTTTTTCTCCATGACTTCCTAGACCTTATTACTCCATCCTATCAAGCATGTAACAAGGTTACCAAAGACACAAAACAAAAAGAGTGTAGTTTGACTGTAAGCTCAATAGTGTAGCTGGGTGGGCCTGTTTTTTTCCCCCTGACCTTCATGTGTCAAGACTTAAAAATTAAATTTTTTGATCGTGGACTTTCCAGCCTCGCATCAAACCTCTTGGTCTCTTAGAAAGAAAGGATATAATTGGGAGGCAGGAAGTTCCAGCTGAGGACGTGATTGGCCAAAGCCAAGTAGCGCTGGAAGACAGAAGACATCTGGGCATTGAGGTTTTCTCGGCGGCTGAACTCCTGCAGCACCTCCATGGTCATCATGAAGATCTGGCGGAGGCCATCCTCCTAGAAGAAGTGGATGGAAGAACAGATGGATGCATGAGTTAAAGAGCAATAAAGTGAATACGTCAGGAGAGCGTAGAGGACAGGTGGGATAGTGGGGGACAAACCTGGAACAGTCGCTTGCAGTTACCATGGAACTCCATGCTGAGGCCGATGCTGCTGGTCTTACTGGAGCTGGAGAACTCACTGAGCAGAGCGGTCAGGATGGAGCAGGCCAGTGTTTGCTGCAGGAGAGAATGATTGTATGATTGTGGAGGTCAATGGTTACATAAAAAGTTACACTAACATCCATCTTTTTCAAAGATTATTTGTCACGAGCCGGAAAGAAGGAAACCTCTTGAGGCCTCACGTGAAAAGACCATCTGCTAACTGCAAACACAGATGATTAAAGGGCGCACGTTACAGTTATCCCCATCTGCACTTTTTTTATTCTTGGAGTCTAGTAGAGTAATTTTACATGATTTACAGTTTCCTTATTCTCACCGTTCCAAATAAAGCAACCGTCTTCTGATTGGCTGCACTTTTCAAACAAAAGATTTTAGAAGTGGTTGGAGAAGCTTTGCCGACAGCCAAAACGCAGCATCCTATCTGAAGCCTGAGCTTTGGTTTACAGGAATTACTTGTATACACACTGATCTCATTGTTTAAAACTGAGGACATGTTTATTATGAGAAACTGCAACTTTAACAGTGAAAAACATCCGTAAGTGTATACGTTTTAGAGTGTGCTATTGATGAATGTCCCACGATACACAAATTGGCGAAGAAGAGAAACAAAAACAAGTTGTGTTTGGTAGCAGGAGCACTAACTGGACAGCAGAGAAAACAAAAAATTAGAAAACATTTTGTTTTGCCTTTGGGATGATTAGTTGGCAGTGACGTTCCAAAGTAAAATTGTCTATTTACATATTGAATAATTACATTAATTTTCATTTACACTAAAAATTTCAATATCACAGTGTACACACTGTGATCTATGAGCTTGTCTATGGACCAGCAAGAAGATATCCAGTCATCACTCGATATAAAAAGGACAAATCAACACATTATATCCTTAAATTTCTTGTTCATCCAAAAGATATACAATGATTCAAAAAAAAAAAAAAGAATTGAATAAGAGTTGCTTGATTAATATGTCTCAACAACTAATTATTGATTATGAAATTCAATATTTAAAACACTGTACAAATTTCAATTTAAAAAAAATTAGGACGCTGTAAAATGTAAATAAAAACAGCAATGATTTGCAATTCTCATAAGCTCACCTTTTATTCACAATAGAGCACAGAAAATTATTAAACTGAGAAAATCTATCATTAAGAAAAATATGAGCTCATTTCACATTTGATGGTAACAACAGCTCTCAAAAACGTTGGAATCGGGCAGCAAAAGTGGTACAAAAGAGAAACAGCTGGGGGATTATTTGGCAGCTAATTAGGTAAACTGGCAACAGGTCAATAACATGATTAGGTATAAAAAGAGAATCTTAAGGAGGCAGAGTGTCTCAGACGTAAAGGTTTACCAGTCTGCAAAAAACTCCCACTACAAACAGTGGAATAGTTTATGAAAGAAAGTCCTTGAGGTAAACTTGTGAAGATAAGATTAAAAGATTCCAAAAATCAGGAGAAATCTCTGCGTGCAAAGGACAAGGCCAAATATCAACACTTAATGCCTGTGATCTTTGGGTCCTCAGGCGGCACTGCATAAAAGGCGGGCATGAGTCGGTCATGGAAAAGACTGCATGGGCTCAGAACACTTCCAGAAATCCCTGTTTGTGAGCACAGCTCACTGTGCCATCCACAAATGCAGCTTAAACCTCGATCGTGCAAAGAAGAAGCCATATGTAAACATGATCCAGAAATGCTGCCAACTTCTCTCCATTTAAAATGAACTGAAGAAGAGTGGAAAACTGTTCTGCGGTCAGAGAAATCAAAATTTGAATTTTTTTTTGAAAAACATGGATGCCACATCCTCTGAACTAAAGAGGAGAGGAACCATCCAGCTTGTTATCAGCACATAGTTCGAAAGCCTGCAACTGTGATGGTATGGGGGTGCACTGGTGGCTATGGAATTGGCAGCATGCACCAGTGCATCAGTGCTGAAAGGTATCCAGAGGTTTTGGAGCAGCATATGCTCCCATTGAGATGAGGCCTTTTTCAGGGAAGGCCTTGAATATTTCCTAAACCACATACTGCATCTATAACAAGAGCATGGCTTCACAGTGGAAGAGTTCAGCCGCTGAAGTGGCCTTTGCAGACCTTTTACCAATTATAAAAACAATCTGGCACATAATTCAATGAAAAATACAACAAAGATCCAGAACTGTGAACAGCTACAATCCTTTATCAGACAAGAATGGGACAGCATTCTTCTCCCAGAGGTCCAGCAGTGGGTCAGTTCCCAGATGTTTACACAATGTTGCTGCTACACAATGTTGTTGCTACACAGTGGTAAACATGGCCCTGTCCCATCCTTTTTCTGTGCTCCCTTGTGAATAAAATATTGGTTTATTAGATTCAGTTTTTATTGACATTTTACAGTGTTTCAACTTGTTTTTGTAGCACGTCTGACGAAGAAGTCATAACCACAAAAGGGCTTTAGGGCCAGATTCAAAAGACTGGGGGAATATGGTGTCATTAGAAGGTGACCATTTGGGGGATTTCAGTCCAAACAACAACAAATAATTTTGTGCATGATCGGTAAAATTCAGTCTGATTTGTAGCCCTTTACACAACATAGTTGCCTTCTCGTATGAGAAACAAATGAAGTAGTGCCACCTACTGGATTAGGATGATTTTTTTTTCTTTTCAGAGCAGCATGCTGAAGTCATATGATTATATTTTTTACATATGGGAGACAATTATTTTGCATTTATGGAGCAAAGTTTCAAAAAATGTGGTAAGGCGCACAACTACTCTGGCATTAATTTTATACCTTGGTATGTGTTTTTTTTTCCTTTTTTCTCTCATAATAGTCACACAAACACTCCACAGCACCAAACTCAAAAATAGCTTATCAAAGGACAGGTCCTCGATGTCCTTTCTTTTAACCGCAAGAACATGCCTGAAGCTGCTTTCTCAACATAGCCTTTGTGCCATTTCTTTCTCTTTTTTTTTTTTTTGTTCTCCAACTGCGCTGTAATCTGAGCCAGATCTGAACCAGGGAGCCAATGAGGCTCACCAAGTCCCAAATATAACAGATACGAATCAAAGCTTTAATCCAGTTTTACTAACAAGAAGTCTTATTCCAATACTTTCCATTGATTGTGCACATCGTTTGCAAAGTTTGGTTAACTTCTTCCATCTTTTTGGGCAATTAATCAATTATTCTGACAGTGTATAAATGTGAAGTCTTGGAGCCATAATGTCTCAACTGTTGTTTCTTTTCAATTTATCTGTGCAAATGTATGATGAATCCCAGGCGGTAAATAAAAAAATGAAACCTAAAAATCCTCATATTTAAAAATAAACGAACAAAGACAAAAAACTTTTTTCCCTCTCTTGCTTAACCTGATGATGATGATTGATTTTGTGTACATTGTAACTAACAACACGTACGCTTTAGGCCACTGAGAGCTACTCATGTATTATTCAGCTGTGTCTCTCTCACCACTGCGGGGTTCCCGCTGCTGATGAGCTGTCCGACCTCGAGTAAGATGCTTTTACAGTTGATGCTTTTGTCCAGCGAGCCTCTCTTCACGATGACCGCCACAGCTAGCAGGATCTGCTCACGCACATACTTCTGCAGGCTAGACGGAACAGGAAGACATTCTGATTTATTTTTCCTGCTTTCAAGACATTAAGTTCTACTGGATTTTTGTAGTGAGGTCTGTAAAAGCTCTACATATTTAATAATATAGTAAACCACAAAGGTTTTATAATGCATTTATTATTGTTTCTTACTTGGGTCTCTGCAAAACGTAGGTGAGAAGGAATGCCCGGAGTGACTCAATGCTGGTCTTTTCCAGCAGGATCCACTCCCGCACGACAGCCTCCATGATGGCTGTGGCTGCCTGGAAAAGCACATAGTCCACCTTACTGGTCTCTGGAGACGGAAAAAATAAAGGGACAAAAGAGAAATATTAGAAGTGAAAAAGATAGTGGGGGAAAAAAAGGTTGAAAATAATGGGTTAAACACTGAAAACACTTTGCGAATTCTGAAACAAAAAAAGACAGTATGGACATGCCAGTCTAGCAGGCTCTCACTACAAAGTCACGGTGGTGTACTTCATTCATAATGTGTTTTGGTATCGTCTTGCTGAAATAAGTAGTCTTTCCTTAAAGAGATGTCCAGATGGCATCAGTTTATGAAATACGCCATCATACTGGCACCAACAATCACGTCATGATCAAAGTTACAAATTCTCTTCCCCATTTTGATGCCTGGTGTTAACTTCAGCATGTCATCTTGACCATGTCTAAATACACTAAGGCTACTTTCACACTGCGGGTCTTAATGCTCAATTCTGATTTTTTTGTCTGCTTGTTCCCACTACAAATAAAATGTGACAGCAAACGCGCTCTAGTGTGAACCCTCAAAGCGGCCCGCATGCGCAAAAGACGACGTCACACACAACACGCGCTGTTTAGATCCAGACCAAACAGTATTGTTGGCCGTTAATATAAAGATTTGTTTCGGACTTTACGTTTCCCAATTTTGCTTTAAGTTATAAAGTTCATGTCATGTCGCATTAAATCCGTCTTTTACGTCACTGACACAAGACAGACGCCAATTATCAGCGCCGGAGAAGCACCCGAGAAGACATCGTGAACCCTTCCTGGCCATCCAGTGTAGATGTCAGTGAAACTGTTGGGAAGACAACGTTGGAGAAACGTGAACATTTCATTTGTACTGTATAATCTGCAGATTCTGACAGAAATCTGCAACTATCCTTTGAAGCACCGCTCCTCTCTAAAACAGCAATAAGGATAATTATAAGGCCATATGTAAATAACAAAATAACTTTATAACTTAAAGCAAAATTGGGAAACGTAAAGTCCGAAACAAGTGTTTATATTAAGGGCCCTCAGTCAAACAATACTGTTTGGTCTGGGTCTAAACAGAGCGCGTTGTGTGTGACGTCTTCTTTTGCGCATGCAGGCCGCTTTGAGGGTTCACACTAGAGCGTGTTTGCTGTGACATTTTATTTGTAGTGTGAACAAGCAGCCAAAAAAAATTGGATTTGAACAAAAAAATCGGAATTGAGCATTAAGACCTGCAGTGTGAACGTAGCCTAAGTTGCTTCCATGTGACTGACTGTGGCCAAGATGCAAGTTTCTCCTCTTTAGCCTCAAATATTTTCAGAAAGTTTCAAATTTCAGTTTTTGATTGATCAAACCACAGCTTTACTTTAGCCCAGTCTCCCTTGCACTGAGCTCAGGAGGATGTTCATAGATAAAAGTCCACCAATATCATGAAAAATTTAACTTGCGTTACTGATGCATCGGTGAACAGTGCTCACCAGCGGTAGCTGTCCGACATCATCCTGAGCCCATACAGTCATTTTTAACCACAAAATCAGGTTTGCTTTCAACGCAATGCCCTCCCAGCGTCTATTCAGGACTAGATTGTTTTTAACGTTTACATTTTAATTGTTGAACTATGCAGCTGCTCACACAATGGGGAACTTTCTCCATTCATATTTGTGAGAGCCACTTTCTATAGGCAATTATGTAACCATTTAACCCTACTTGGTAGTCAGTTACACATGGGGTTTTCTTTTAACATGAGACAACACAGACAATTTTTTCAACCTGTTATTGCCACGAAATTTACTGTGGACTCTGTACCATTAGCAATCAAAAATAAGGTTCAAATCAGTAAAACTGAACAGTTAACACAATGTCCACGTATCTCTGTTGATGGGGTTTGTAATAAAAAGCCAATGAATACTGATATTTTGTTTTCGAAACTGCACAGCTCATATGTTTTCATACAGTACATAAAGTCACATTTCAAACAATAATAATATTCTGTACACATGAGACTCCACAACACTAAAATGTCTAGGTCATACCCACAAACACCACAGCTGAAGGTTTATGACAGGAAAAAACAAAACAAAAAAAAAAAAACAGGGGAGAAGACACCGAGTAGCCTTTATAAGATAAAATCATATTTATAAAACAATATGCAAGTTAAAATATTAAATACAATGCTTACCCAAGATGTGCTTGCAAATGGCAAAGGGGGACTTGGACTTCCTGAAGGAGAGGAATACATGTTCAGCATGCTGTCTCTGCTCTGTGCTGACCATAGACGGCGGTGCCTGTAAAACACAAAACAAAGTCAGTTTTCTGCAAGAGAGGTCGAACCACTTAGTACACAGCTTTTAAACAGGACATCAACTCTTCTCCACTGAATGACTTTGAATTAAATACCACTTTCAAAGCTTTGTTTAACAAAAGATGGCAATTTTCAAATGGCTTAACTTGTTAGCACAGTGCCGATAAGAAGTAAATTTACTTCTACATCAGCTTTCAAAACCAGGTTTGCAAATTTGCAACACTAGGTCTAATAAAGCTGGTCTGTATGGGAGGTTTCTAAAACCTTTTTTAAACTGAGGATTAAAGGGTTAAGAGCTCTGCGATAAAAATGAGAGACGCCCCATGTAGTTATTTAAAAGCAATCAATAAAATCTTATTATGTAATGAATGGGGAGCCAGTGTAATTTGTCTGGGATTGTTTTACGCGTTCCCCGTGAGTTGCCTGGTTGCTGTTTAGTACCTGCTGTAAACAGGCATCACTTAGAAAATAACAGAATAGGGTGTAGTAGTAGTGTGAGGACACTGAGGGGTGGAGAAGTTGTTCAGTTATGTTACTGTGCAGTGTTGGTCAGACCTTATTTCAGGCAATATTTCAGAGACAGACTTGTATAAGTAAGTCTTAAGTACAATTTTGTTGCCCAGGAAAATAAAAGGCAAACAAATTGTTTTAAACTACTAAGGTATGCGATAAAAAATAAACATTTTAAAGGGAATATGGTAGAACGATTATCTGTATTCTCCCTGATGTTAGGATTATTGTTTGTATTTGTGAAGTGTTGTTTTATCCAATTTTAATTTTACTTTCATATTAAAATCAATAAATTCATATACAGTCCTAGAGGAAATGTTTGTTTTTTTGAGGAAACCTTGTTCAAGTGTAAAAGTGCCAAATAATATATGAACTTACATGGTTAATAGCAAACATCTGAGATATTTGACAGGACACTACACAAATTGATTGAGTCATGTTTTTTTGTTTCTCTCTTTGTTATTAAATGTAATCAATCAGTCAATCCATTCCACTATCTAACAGCTTCTGTGCTATTATAACTGAAAGATGAGCCCTGACTGGCAGCCACTCACTCAGCTCAATGGCAATGCCCCGAGGACAGAAAGCATCACTAAGATTGGAGACAGTACACAGTACAGTATGTACAGTGTACAGAGGAAATGTCTCATTATAAAAATCAATACTATCGTAAAACTTGGCAGCAAATACTGTTTTTGTACTTTACAGAAGCACACCAAAGATAACGACAGAAAGGCTTCATAAGAATGAAAAATCTTACAACTCCAAATACACAGAAATAAAAGTGAGATAGCGCAACACAGAAATTTCTATTGAGCACGCTCGCCATGATACAGCTCAGCAGGAAAGTCACATTCCAGACCTAATTGCAGTAAAAGCAGCTCTGCGGCGAAAGGCAGCAGAGGAAAGAAAGGCCTTTTTATCTGAGAGCGCAGACACGCGTACACATACACAGACTTCATTTTTTAAGCCACATAATCTACCATGATCAGATGGCAGACAATGAACTAAAAAATAATACAATCTATTATCTCCCTTGATAGTAAAACATAAATGTAAAACAGATAAAGCTGCCACAATGACACGTAGTAAATAAAACGCAGAGGAGTAAGAATCAAGTCAAAATACTATGTTAGAAATGTACTGTTTATATTCTCAGCAGCATATGTAGCAGAGCAGCATCACAGACAACCACTGTTGTGGGGTCAAGCTGTGTCTTCATGTTAAGCATATCTCAACTGCTATAGGGTGAAAGGCACGGTACACCCTAAACAAGTCGCCAGTCTACCGCAGAGAGACAGGCAATCATTCACGCTCACATTTCCACCTACAGACAATTTAGAATCACCAATTATGCTATCATGCACTCATGAATGTCTTTGACCTGTGGGATGAAGCCGGAATACCCAGTCTCCACACAGAAAAACCCCAGCCAACTGGGGGATTCAAACCAACTCGGAAGTTGCTAACAAATTTGTGAAATTACATACACTTCATTAGCATGGACAACATCCACAATTAGTCTAACAACACATCTTTAAAAGAAAAGAGAAATAAGCTTTGATTTTAGGCCTGAATCAATGAGGCACAAAAATGACAAGAAACATTATGTAGGCATTTAGTCATAGAACCGGAAAGGGAGTGTATGATGTGTGGTTGCACTCCTGACATTTAGACAAAAAAACAAAAACAAAACCCCAGTATCAGCTGGGCTCTGCTTTCTAGGATAAGAGTATTAGACTTGCCATTCATTTAAAAAAATGTTATGTCTTTTATAAAGGGCAAAACCTTCATATTCAGCTTTTGTAACTAAAAACAAAAAATTATTTTCTGGGATCTTAATAGAATTTTACTCTTTGGGTCAAAACATTTTACTTTTGAGTTTCACCATGTAGTAATGTTACCATCACCTCACAAGGTGTAGTATTGTATTTAAATGAAAAACCAAAGATACTGCTGTATCATTGCACACATTTAGAAAAGCCATCCATTGGACCTACATCGATCACTCGGTGGGCTGGTTCCCCTGGCTGCATGTATGACACTCCTATTCTAGAGTGCACTAGTCCCAAAAAAATTAACCTGATAAGCATAATGTTAACATACTGTCACACACTGGGTTAATATAGACAGTCACTTTATTAGGTAAAACTGAAAATATCTAATCAGCCAACAACTTGGCAGCAACTCACTGCACTTAGGCCATGGTCAACAGGACCTGCTAAAGTTGAAACGATGCATCAGACAGGAAAAAAGGTTATTTAAATTACTCTGAATGTTATATGGTTGTTGGTGCCAGACAGGCTGGTCTGAGTATTTCAGAAACTGCTGATTTACTGCCATTTTGCCCACACAGCCATCTCTAGGTTTCACAGAGAATGGTCCGGAAAAGACAAAACATCCAGTGAGCCCCAGTTCTCTGGATGAAAATGCCTTGTTGTTGCCAGAGGTCAGAGGTCAGAGTAGGGAAGTCGAGCAGAGTAACAATAACTCATAATGAGGTCTCTGAATGCACATCGCACCAAATCCTGAAGGAGATGGACTACAGCAGCAGCAGCAGAAGGAAACCGAGACTAGAATTTGCACAGGAATTGGAAAACAAAAGTCTGCTGTGACATTCGGATGGTATGGTCAGGATTTGAAAGCATGGATCTATCGTTCCTTGTATCAACGTTTACCAAAGGAAATGATTCCAGCACCTTCCCATGAATAATTAAAAGTTCTGAAGGCATAACGAGAGTCCAACCCGGTACTAGCAACGTGTACTTAACCAAGTGACCCGTGTGTGTGTGTGTGTGTGTGTGTGTACATGAATCCATAAAACAAGAGGAGCCGCTGATAAGCAGACATCACGAAGACACCTGCTGCTGACTGAAATATGAACATTTAGGACTTGTGCGTTTGCTAGAACATATTGTTCTCCTAACTGTGCATGACATCAGAAAGGGTGATTTTAGTTTTAAACCCTAACAAGATGGCAGAAAGTACGAGCAGACTGCAGCTAGCACTCCGACTCATGACATGCACATGGTTAGCCACTTGCTCTTAGCTGAAGTATTCAGCCTCATTTGTAGCAACGGGGGCTGTTACGAGAGGGGGGCAGAGGGTCAAACACTTGATGCGAGCGAGTGTTGGAGGAAGCACGGGATAAGCTAGCAACAGTGATATCGAGTACACCGCACCGAGATGCTCAGAGTACAAAAAAAACTTGATGTAACGGCTGAAAGGGCACCGACACGAACCGCTGAAGTTTCTGGAAAACTGAGCCACATTGGAAAGCGTCCAAACACGGAGCAATATTTTAAGGTGATGGTGCCTTGTGATAGGAACGACAGGGAACAGCGGGAGAAATGTTTGGAGAAAGAGCGGATTATTTTTTTCTCTCTGCGGGATGGAGACAACCCAGGCGCTGCGCCACGCATCGCTCACATTCTCCGGTAAAAACTGAACACGTTAAACAACAACAACCGGGCCCAAAATGACCCCCGCCGGAGCCCCCAACCGCCTAACTCCACCCAAGACTGAGTTAAGATACGTTCACCGTCCCTCTCAGGGCCGCAGACCGGCAGTGAATGTCTCACCATTAAAACTTTGGCAGCGCTTTCCAGCTGTGTGATCACTTCTGGTGCACCGACCGCCGCCATCATCGTCCCTCTCCAATGACGCGCCATGCGCTCTGCATTGTGGGATTACTGCGCTGGTTACCCGTCGCGTGCACACGGCGGGTTATGTAATCACAACAAGTTTGTGGTTGCCACTGTGACGGCTCGTGCAGCCAGCAACATATTCAGTTATTATTATTATTATTATTGTTATTATTATTGTTATTATTATTGTTGTTGTTGGGAATGGATTAGAAGGAGATACATCCACAATCGACCTGAAAATGAATGTTATTCTTGGATATTTTTTTTAAATTTAAATCAACATTTGTTTAAACGTACACACGTATACTTATAAGTTACTAATAAGTTTTTTGTTCTTTACTATTGCAATAACAGTTGCATTTCTGTCATATTTCTGATAAATTTAATAGCAGATTTTTCAGAATAACCTAAAGATTATGCATGGCTATATCAGTGTCAGTATTGTGTAGATTATACAATTAATACTAAAATGTCACTTATATTGCACTTATGCTATAGTCTTCACTATGCCAAAGGTTTCAAACTGGTCCATTGTAAGGCTTAGCAAAGTGAAGTCATTACTCTACTTTATTAATGCAATGCATTGCTGTTCACTTCACGGGTGGGAATTGTATTTCTAGACAGAAATCAGAAAGATGTAAAATACAGTCATTGTTGGTTCCGTTTTTTTTTTTTGCCTCTCCCCTCTGATCTATAATCTGTCTGTAATGACAGTATACTCGAAGGACGTGAATAATTTCACTAGTCTGGCCCACTTGAGATCAAATTTGCCCATATGTGGCCATGAAGCTAAATACTCCTGTTCTTTGTAACAACAAACTGTAAGAAGCTACATACATGTTACAAATCAAATTTTTAAAGCAAGAGTTAAGCATGAGCTCCTTATATTCAAACATCTGTCTGAATGTAGGTAAGTTACATAAGACACTAAATTAGGCACAGAAATTAGGGTTCTTTCAAGTGTTGAAAATATTGCAACTTCCAATGATGTTATCCTATTTTTAAGTAACATCAACCCCCTAACTTTTAAACTACCAAGTTTAAAAACTAAGTTTCAGGAGGTAATACACTTTTTAAGCAAAGTCAAACTGTACAAACTTTTGAATTCATGTTTCTATCAATCAGTATGGAACTTCTGTGTCATGTTCCTTTTATAAAGTAATTCACGAGAATCCAAGCTGGTTAATTTAATTTATACATATATTTTACACACAAGGACAGTGAAAGAATTTACAAATTCTCAGTTCATACATAAATGTAAAACAAGAGAGAGCTGTCCAAATTACATCATCTATAATACTGTGTAGACATGTTTTAACATTAGCACAGGGGAACTCAGGGGAGGGGAAAAAAGGAGAAAAGATACAAAAAATATGTATATCTGTATAAATATAAATTCAAGAGTAACAGAATTTTATCACACATTAAAGACAAGCAAAGACTTTGTAGAGTAAAAACACAAAATGTAAAGGATACATGAATAAGTCTTGAGAAGAAATCAGAATAGAGGACATAAAGTCAGTCAAAGATTGTCAGTCACTACTCTCAAACCTTAAAAACAGAAAAACGAAACATATCCAAGAAACACCTCACACACTTTGTGGCACTCACACACTCGGCAGAGAGCCATGGCTGTAATTATAAAGCTTTTTTCGTTAAAGGAACAGTTCATCCTGGTCAGTGTGGATTGGCAATGCAGTCAATGATATTTAGAGAAGTGTTAGATGTCTGGACCAGCTGAGAGAGAAAAAAATGAATGGGGAAACAGCAACAGAGCAGCGACAATCTCAGTGAGGCGATGCATCACCACATCATCTGTGATGGATCCCATTTTATCAGCTCGCAGACAAAACTTTGGCTGTGTTTACACACACAATACTGCTACTCTACCTTAAACCACCACTGGACACAGTCATAACAAATAGCTAAACTATGTTTTGAACAATGCAACAGATGATTAAATCTGATGTGAAATTTGAACTTTGAACTATCCACTTCGGTCTGGAGAAAGAAAAACAAAAAACAACCAAGGAGCAGCTTCCGAAGTTTAAACAACACCTGAGATGTAACACTGTACAGTGGTGAAAACCCTGTTTCCCTTTCCTAAAACAATGCATAGCAACTAAAAAAGTTACAAAAAAATAATAACTGAAAAAAAGCTATCTGAATGCTGTGTATTGACCATTACTGTAATATTCTTAACATGTCAAAACTGTGCATATGATCATATTGTAAATAACCTTGTAATTGTCATCTTTGTATGTTTTTTTTAAAATCATGGTTAAAGATGGTCTTGACCCATCCGTGCACTCCAATTTAAAATTTGATTCATTAAAAAAAAAAAATAAATAAAATCTACAATAAACAAAGCTCTAGATTAGCAAAACAGCATTACGGCTATTTTTCAATTTTTTTAAAGATATTGCAGTAATATTGCACTGTTGATTGTTGACTGTTAATTGAAAATCTGATCTGCTCATTCTAAATTAAAGAGTGACTGTCGTGTGTAAGCACAGCAAGCGCTGATGTGAAATAGAGCACACTCTGTTACCTTCCCCCAATCAAGAATAACAACAGGTATAAGAAGTCTCTGAAAATTATGACCAAAGTAAGAAGGCAGTCGTTTAACATTGTGTTGCTGGTATTAGAAAAGGCACGTTTACAGGGAAAAAATGCAAAACAACAAAAATCAACTGTAACAAATCTTATCCACACAGAATCGCTCGAAAGCTGTGACCTTTTCAGCGTCCCCAGTCATCGAGAGAAATTTAGAATACTCCTGGAAAGTTTGGGATTAATTTACCAAACAGTTCAGTTCGGCAGAATTGCTGGCTGATTGTCTGTAAGCAAGAATGTACTGGATGTTAGCGTCATCTGATGAGCAGCAGTCCAACACACAACATGGCACTGGTCTGTAGTAAAAAGTACAGAGTTATACACACAAACACTTGAACTTGTGGTCATTTTGGATAAATAAAAGAACATGTACCAAAACACTAACTCTTTGTTGAAGTTGTAAATAGAGAAAGCTATTCATATTCATATTCTTTTTTTCCTCTGAATTTCCCGAAGCCAACTTTCCTCCCTGCTCTTCATCTCCTAACTCGATTCCATCTCTCTCTCTGAAACAGAAACACTTCTGACTCCCCTCCTCTACACTCAGGGCCAGCCTGGCTGCAGCAGGAGAAGAGCCTACCTTCGAATGTGCTGCGACACTTATCATCATCCACACCCCCACGCTCGTCGTCGAGTGGCGTCACGCACTCTGATATTCAGTTAGAAAGGCACTCAGCTCGTTACTTTCAAACCCCAGACACACTTAAGTCGACACTTCTTTCACCACAACCACAAAAAACACATGTAATAACAATTATAATAATAATGTAAATAATATTAAACACAATAATAAGCAGCATGATGTAACTGAAAAGAGAATATATATATATATATTTATATAAACCAATATATTTGTACATTTCAGAACTAAATTTTTAAAAGGATAGTAAGTGTTTAGAAAACTATATATAATGTTTTTTTGTATTGCACATAGTCATACTATCACATGTTTGGCTGTTGTAAGGACATGTTGCTTTGTTTTGTTGTTTTTCTTTCATGATATCCTCCAGATCACAGGAGATTGGTTAAGTTACAATTTACAAAGTTACAACTGTCGGACTGATCTTTGCTAAATAGCTGTACAAGTGTGCATCTTAGTGAATATGTGTGTGTATTTGGAGCTTTGATTCTCAGTCCAACCCAACTAACTAAGCCTAATCTGACCCAACAGATCCTGTATAGATCAGGGGGGTTCTCTTAATTCTCTTGAAGACTGAGAAAATATGTGACGTGCTAGCAACCTGCTCCACAGTAAACAGATAGTATAATTTCAATACAAGAGCTTCTTTCATCTGATCTAACTCAAGAGAAGAATTTACTGCAAACTAAACCTGGCTTGACTTTTAGAGCCCAATTTAGAGCCAAGTTAGGACAGAAACTCGGTGACTGGAAGCATTTTAACAACACAAGAATATTTGTAACAGAAAACTGAGTTAAAAAGCATCAGGCTCCAAAACATTACACTGAGCTGAAGTTGGCACAAAATGAGGCAGGTGTGGATATATAAGATTCTGAAAACTAACTGCTGCAAAAAAAAAAGGACACATTTTTCTCTCACACCACAAGAATGCAACTCTTTTTCTGTGGGCGAGTGTGTGTCAAAGGACTCTGGAAGAATTTCTTTGTCCACCTAGTGTGAGCCAACCTCTTGAAACCTCAATATGGACACTGAAATCAACCTGAAATCCAACATCCCTACACTACTGAGCTGTGTGTGCGTGTGTGTGCGTATGCGTGTCTTTGTAGCTTATTTTGCAGCAGCTGTGAAAACAGGCGCAATCAACAAGTAAACTGGTTCCACTCTTCACATTGCTGTGTCAAATATTTGAGTGTAAAGCAGCTCAGTTAGAACAGGAAGTAGATCCTGTGTCTGAAGGTCACTGTGGAGGTGTTTTAATTGTCCGTAAGACCAAAGGTGGAAGGAATGGGACAAGAGGCTCCTGGAAGAACCAGAATCTCCTTTCGACCAGTACAGTGTCTGAGTCCTGCTCTCCTGACCACCTACGCTTCACCCTCGATGTGGGTGCTCACACCTGCCGTTTCTTGGTCCCAGATGAGGGGATGTTTTGTATATATGCATTCCACAAGGGGGCAGTGTTCATCTACCCTGTTCTTGCAGTTCAACAATCACAGAGACACATGCACACCTCTACATATACATGAGAAGAGAAGTGATAGGTGGGAGGGTCATGAGCTGAATGACGAGGGCAGCTAAGAGACACGAGCCACTCAGGAAGACTGTCAGCATGCAGCTCTACACATACACGGGCTCACACCCCTCCTCCTGCTCTCCTTCTTCCTCTTCATCTTCCTCATCCTCGTCCTCCTCTTCTTGTTCCTCCTCCTCGTCTGGGCCC
Organism: Pelmatolapia mariae; assembly: GCF_036321145.2. Taxonomy (NCBI): domain Eukaryota; kingdom Metazoa; phylum Chordata; class Actinopteri; order Cichliformes; family Cichlidae; genus Pelmatolapia; species Pelmatolapia mariae. The sequence goes on from NC_086241.1 coordinate 27,542,149, forward strand.
ATTCCGATGGCTCCAGGTATGCTTAGCGACACCTCGCTTGTCTCGAGCGGTTTAGGGTAGCGGAAGGGGCAGCCGTTATCGTCAAAGAACCTGCGGAAGGTAAACTCATAGAAGGCGTGCTCTGGGTGCTTCCCATGAGGGGAGCAGAGAGCATCCAAAGCCCGGGTGCTGTCCCCGCTGTCACTCCATGCACCGGGACCACCCTCCTCCTCCACTGGGTCAAAGTTGGATGTGTCCATTGGGTGGGCGATCTTGGGCCGGTAGGGGGCCGGCTGCTGCCGCAGATTGCTAGAGAAATCCACCTGGGAGAAGAAGGGGTGGGCCTTGATCTCACCAGCGCCATTGGCACCCAGGCGATCCTCTGCAGAGCAACACAGGCGACCGATGATATCGACAGCCTCTGGGCTCAGTTTGACCTGGGCGGGCACCTGCAGAGTGCTCTCCCAGTTAATGACCTGCAGAGCCGCGAGACAATGCATGAAGTTAAATCAACAGTAAAATATGACCCAGCTCTTGTATACATACTTAATAATTGGAGAAATTCAATGCAACAGTTTTGACTTTAGCTTTAAAGTCAATATCTACACTGACAACAGGATCTGAGTAAGACAACGTCTCTACAAGGTCCACTCAGCTACTGTTCTGGAGCTGAGAACAGTCGCTGAGAAAAACACAACACATTGTATTGTGTTTTTCCACAATACAATCAAAGGTATATAAGATTGTGGAAAAACAGATGAACCTCACGAAAAGCTATAGCGTAAATCTCAAAGTGAAATTGTTCACAGCCAGATTATTGTGTTTCCAAAAACATCTGTGCAGCTGTATATATACAGTGGGCCTGACTGAATAGACTCAATGACTGCTCATTTACTGGATGTACTTTCGGTGGCCAAGCCAGTTTTGAGATATGAGGCAAAAATTGGATTCCAGCTGCTGTCACCTAAGTTGACTGTAATTCCACTCTATCTCATTCTTCTTCTCTATTGTTCACAGAATTTCCTACTCATGGTTTAGGCTGCATTTTCATTCACTTGTCTTTGTGTCATTTTTTTGTGCCATTGAATTTAATTGCTCTTACCGAGCCAAGCGAAGTGAACAGAAGGAGGAAATGAAGAGCTCCTAATTTGACGTCTAAAGGACAGCAAATGCAATCTGCCACTGTTTAACTGTCCTGGTCTGCTGCAGCTGATCTGATCCAGTCACATCAAACTGACTCATTAGGTCACCAATTAAAATTCAAAATAAAAGCAGGGATATCCTCCCTCTTCACTGACCTTAATCTGAGTCTCAGTGGGCGTGGGGGCAAGGAAAGGCGGCTGTCCCACCAGCATCTCAAACAGGATCACTCCCACACTCCACCAGTCACACAGCTGTGTGTAACCTGCACACAACACACACATCAGATTAACTGTCTAAATGCTTTCTTAGAACACAACATCCAGTACAATCAAAGGTGTGTCAGTCATCAGATACTGTGCAGTAATTATGCTTTTTATTCTCACACACCTTTGCGCAGGAGCACCTCGGGGGCGATGTAGTTGGGCGTCCCCACCAGGGAGTGTGCCAAGCAGCGTTGGTGCTGTCGGTTGGCGCGTTGCTCCAGTGTCATCAGCCGGTCGCCACACCGGCAGTTGGATACATCGTCCCAGAAATCACTGGGCTCCATGCTGTCTTGTCTAATGTGGCTCCCTGAAGACAGAAGGTGAGAGCAGACGTTTTAAAGCCCCACAAAGAGAAGGATATAATACCACATCGCCTGGTGAAATTCAAATTTAACAACCTGGACAACTGACAATACTCTTGGCAACTGCTCAAATTTGGCACCTGTAAAATCTGAATGCACCTACATGTTCATTTAATTTTCCCTGAACACGTTTGAGAAAACACAATCAAAACCTGAACTCTCTCTATTAGAAATCACCAAGCATGAGTTGTACAAGAGTTCAACGAAAATTGTGTGCATGTCTGTATTTGTGCATGTCACAAACATCAACACACTAAATCCACACACGGTGTCTTCGTAGTTGAGGGAGCATGTATTTGTATGTCTGTATATTCAGATAAAAGTGTCTCACCCTTCTGATAGTACTTGGAGTTGTGTGTCCAGCGGAAGCCTGTGCACAAACCAAAATCTGTCAGCTTGATATGTCCATCCAGGTCAATGAGGATGTTGTCTGGCTTGATGTCGCGGTGAATAAAGCCCATCTTGTGTACGCTCTCGATGGCTAATGTCAGCTCTGCCACATAGAAGCGTGCCAGAAGTTCAGGGAAGACCCCCATTCGGATGAGCAAGCTCATCATGTCTCCGCCGGGGATGTAGTCCATGACGAAGTAGAGGCTGTCACGGTCTTGGAAGGAGTAGTAGAGACGCACCACCCACTCGTTGTCCGCTTCCGCCAGGATATCGCGCTCTGCCTTCACGTGAGCCACCTGCGTAACAATAATCCTGATTTAGCCTGTTGCATAACATCTTATCACAATCAGTAGTGTCCACAAAGACACAAATGTGTTGAACCGCTGTTCTACAAACATAGAAAAAAATGTGTAAATACTTTTATACACCTGGTGAAAATGCACAGGGCAGAACTCAAAGGCAAAAGGAGTGTAGTAAAGCAAAAAAAAATGCATAAATTCACCTGGTTACGATTAAGGACATCTTTCTTGCGCAGTGTTTTCATGGCATAAAGTGCACCAGTGTCGACTTTACGTGTAAGACATACTTCGCCAAAAGCACCTATGCCCAGCGTCTTGATTTTGACAAACATGGACTTGTCCATTTTGGCACGGCGTAGCCTGTTATAGTTGGACTCTTTCTGGTACAGCATCTTCCTCATTTGTTCTTGCTCTGCTTCGGAAAGGCCGGCCTGGACAGGAAGAAGAAGAGAGGTTGAAGAGGATCAGTAAAGGGAAGACATAACGGCTGCTTCAAAAGCAGCCTTAGAAATAGTTTAAGGATGAGATCATTTTTCAACACTGATTAATAATGACCAAGAAATGGGGCTTGAGCTGAATTCAGTGACTTGACCTTTACTGCTTGTTTAACTCATTACATGACTTAACTGTCTGGGTCTGGCTGTGGTGTTTTTTTCTATTCTAAGAATGCCTTTAGGTCACAGCAAAAAAAATAAATACATTTTAAATGCAGAGGCCAAAGTTCTGATTCAGGACAAACACATCAAACACAAATGTGAAGTCATTTCGAGACAAAGATCTTACTGTCTACAGCAAAGTCTTGAGGGAGAATTCTTGGCATGACAAGCTCTTGCACATCACTTCTCTGTGCCCATCATAGTTCTCAGCTAAAAACCTGAAGGCTTTACTGGTCATTTTTTAGGCATTAAAATTTTTCTTCAATCTTGAATCCTGAGCATTTCCCAAACCACACTGATGGGATTTTTTATGATTTTTTTTATCATCAGCTTAGGTTTCTTTAAACATACTTTGAAATTAATTTGTAAATACTCAGAGATTGTTCAAGACAGCCTAATCTTCACAGTAAATCATTTGCTTCTATTATATATATTCTACATTTTACTTATCTAATGCAGTGCAGGATGAAAAATGTTCATCTTGTCTTACCTTGGACATCTCCTGTTCCAGCTGAAGCCTGCGGTTGAGTTTCTGGTGGTAGGTCTTCATCACATTCTCTATGTGCTGCTCCATGTAGAACTTGAAGGCAAAAGGTGAGTAGCTTTTGATACGTGACTCCCTCTTTTCCTCATCTTGTCCATTTTTCCTCACGGGAACAGGGGATGTCTGGATCTGCTTCTTGTCTTTCACTGTTTTTTCTCCCTTCCCCATCTTTGTCTTCTCTTTCACTGGCTGGCTCTCCTCAGCCTTTCCACTCCCTCCGCTGCCACTGTGAGTACTTCTTGCAGCAGGGTTGTTGAGGTCCTGAGCTCCACACACACCTGCAGCTCCTTCCAGGGCCCCCGTATCACCCGCCGCCCCAGACATTAGGAGGTTTTTGGGGTAGGGTGGTGGTGGACAGCGTGGCTCCTGAGCAGGCTCGAGCGGGTATGTTTCTTCTGGCATGTAGGGCAGAGGCTCTGATGCATCCTGGGCCTGAGCAGTCATCCAGCCAGGGTGACATGGTCCCACAGCTGTCTTAGGTTCTGGCCTCATTACACGGATACTCTTGACAGGCTGCTGGATGGGTGGGGATGTTACAGCTGTGATGGTATTAGGGGGGCCCAAAGAAGGATCCTGTTTCCCATTAGCAGGTGGTGCAGCCATCCCAGGCCGGACAGCATTTGGGCCTGCAGAGCGACTGTTAAAGGAGTTAGTTCTGCTGGGGACACGCACTTCACCTCTGAATGGGCCCTGGGGCTGTGGCTGTCTAGACTGAGGGGCCCCTTCAGGACCTGGCGGCCCTGCCCAGGGGTGCTCATAAAGGTCCAAGTTGAGGCTGGCCCTAGAAGGTGTCATCAAGCCCTGGGGCAGATCTGAGAAGTCAGGGACCATGGCCACAGCACCTGGGGAACGGGACATCATGTGGACTTGGTGTGAGGTGGGGCTGGCCTGTCGAGGGTGAGAGTGAGGGGCGAGGTACAGGTTAGCAGGATATCCTCCACCTCCTCCCGCTGGCCCATTCTGACCCATGCCTCCTTTCCCTTGCATATTGACATAATTATCTGTGGGTGACATGGGGGGCGGTGGCATCTTGTTTTGGAAGGAAGGGGTCCTCTTGACTCCATAGCCTGCAGACTCCATCATGTGTGTCCTGGCATGGCTGTAGTCATAGTGTGGGCCTGGGACAGGGCCACCTGGTGGTTGTGGCTGGAGCTGTAAAGGCTGGCCAGGCACATTGTAGCTCATCATAGGCCCATGCTGCTCCATACTGCCAGGGTAGCCCTTCTGCTGTGCCCCTGGGGGGTACATAGTGTTGCCTGGGTTGCTCTGGGTGGCCATAACAGATGGATAGGTACCCATACTGGGAGGCCGACCCAACGGGTTTCCCATTCCAGTGACCTGTGCTGCACCAGACGGGGGCATCATGTAGTTCATAACAGGTGGAGCATTCATATATGGTCTGGGCATCTCACCCTCAGGGCCATAACCTTTTGCCCCGTCATACATAGAATTCCCCAGTTGATGATACGGAGGCATGGCACCTGCTTCACCTGAAGCCTCCAATGCAGGCCGGTGGTCCATTGAATTTGGCATGCCAGCTTTTCCTAGAAGGTGCAGTTTAAATATATGTAGTGAAGAGAAACTAAAATCTACTAGCCAAGTCAATTTGCTCACATGAGGCTGTATTCATACCTGGGGAAGTTTGCTTGATGACACGAACGATGAGCTCATTCCGAGGGTCGAGGTAACTCATCTTGCTGATGTACTCTAAAGCTGCTTCAATGTTCCTGCTGCCCGTCTGCTTCAGCGCCCGTATCGCCATCTCCTGTGAAGAAAGCAGACACACAAACATTAAAAACGCGCGCACACACACACACACGCACACACACAAAACACAACAGTACTAGTAGGTGCTCAAGCACCTGCATCCTCTCCACTTAGGGTCACATACCAGTGATTTCCTCTGCCAGACAACATGCAAAAACAGTAGGGGGCTGAAAGTCACTCACAAATTAGTTACTGGTTTTTGTATTTTGCAGTGAGACAGATTTAAAGCAAACACAGTTTCTCTCTCACACACACACACAAAACAGAATTTTTAGAAATGAAAAGACTGTTAGTGAATATACACTTATTCAAAGAAAAACTCTTTCAACTTGGACATTTATCCTTCTGCTGCATGATCATTTGTATTTGGTTAAATTTTTTTATGTGTATGATTCATAGTCGTAAGCAGTGCAGCAGGGTGTGGTCCTGTGTTCAGAGGCACTAACAGAGCAGCTTCACTGGGAATGACCAGTAAGAATTTCTTCTAATACAGTTTATGTATGCCTCAGTTTCATTTCAAACCAGCTGCATAACCCTTACATCTCCACAATGTCATATTTTACATTTTAGAATTCGTTTGGTCTTCCTACCCAGGTTTGGTTTATTTCTGTTGGTTTAAAAATAACATTTGAATAAGACTGGCTGTTATGACATATGTCACCTTCTTCATTTAAAACCTTTTTTTCCTGGCTTTTCTCCCTCACAATTGGGGCGTGCAGAGTTAATCCCAGGCCTGGAGACGTGTGCTCAGACAGGTGGGTCACTATAAAAGCCAACGGTATGTAGGTCACCAATGTGAAAAATGCTGGTTAACCACTTTGGCATTTTCTATTCATCAGTTGCCGTGTAATTTACGATTGAGACACTGCAGGAAAAATGCGGAGGAGGGAACAAGCAGAGAATTCTGCTCCAGTCTATGGCAACAATGCCAATCATTCTCTTGGTTCTTCTATTACATTCAAGTGGGACTTCTTAAATGGTTCTCTGCTCAGACTTTGATTTAGAGTGTAGAAACCCACAATGATTGAATTAAAGATTCCAGACTGCATCACCTCTCAATATCTGCATCACGTCTAAGCTGGAACAGAGTGTTTCCTTAAATAACATTACTCAAAATCCAGGCCCCAGTGTAGAAACGTAATGCAGTAAAATCAAACAGACCTGTGGTCACTGACCCTGTGCACAAACTATTAAATAAATGAAAGAAAACTATACACATGAATGGCTGACAATTTGCTTTAATGCATAAAGGCAGTTAGAGAATGACCTGAACTTTCTCAATTTATGACCTATGGGAATCGTATGAGACTGGAAAAAATCCCAGTGCGAGACTTTAAAGATGAAAAGGGAAACACGAGGACCAGCTAACCAGAATATCAGTGATATCGCAGCTCATCCACCTCACATTTCACAGGTTACTGCCCATAAAACAACACATATGAGCTTTACCTTGAGCAAAGTTTAGTTTCAGACCCATGATCATTGTGTGTAGGTGTGATTGAATTCTGACCAATCCTGTAGGAGGAGTGGCAATTTTTGTGAGTGCTCACTGGTCCCTTGGCCAGACAATCTAAAAATCAGTTGCAGCAGTAGCTGGAGTACAGAACAAGCCAGAGATTCACTAAGGGTGTCTGCCTTGGTCAATATGCCAACTGCATTTCGTTACCTTGTACTTGTGACATGTGCAATGACAATAAAGTTGAATTCTATTCTATTCTATTCTATTCTATTTTAAAGTGATGTCACAGACAGTATTTGCACACCTAAGTCTTTAAAAGACATGGGCACGTGTTTCAGACTTAGCACTGGGCTTATCATTGAATATCAGAGTTTCTGTGACATTGACACTGCATGATATTAACTTTTAAGGATGGCGTTTAAGAGAGAAAAAAAAAACTGCCTAAAGAACATGAGAAAAAAATAATGATGAAAACTGGGAGTGGCCCTGACACTTTTTTACATCTGTAAATGGCACTGTGAATACCTGAGGATGTACAAGAACACTGACCAGTAGCCTGGCAAAAGATCCAACATGACAATGAGCCTAAGGACACTCCCAGCACCTCGCAAGATGGAAAAAAAATTAACTGAACTGACCTAAACCCAATGTTCAATGATTATAATAGCTCTGGAGTATTATAAACAGATAGGTGAAGCAAGATAACTCTCCAGCAAAGACAAAAAAAAAAAACAATTATCTCAAGAAGTGGTAGAATGTTTCTCCATAATTATCTATGCCAAGGAGGATGGACATAAAGAAAAGATGTGAAAGTAGTGGGGAAAAAATTTAGAAACCTTTGCTTAGGTTTCTAGTGTAAGTCTTGCATTTCTGAACAGTCATGATTTCATTTGTCATGCAGAAAAAATGACCTAAAATTCCAGTAAAGCAATTACTCGAAAAGCTGATACAATCTAGAGTGATTAAATGTGCACAAACGCAAGCACCCAACCCACTTGTTAAACATGATATCTGTTACTGATACACTGCTTTTTCAGTCAGAGGTTGCCCATTATACAGTCATTATCTTGTTTGTTTAATTGGCTTCAGTTAACCCCCAGCAGGGCTTGAATAGTATTATCCCAATCTCGCTCACGCTACGCCCGGTTTGAAAACACAAATCCTCTGCACCTCAATACGTGCTAATTATTTTAAAGAAACCAATGATACCACAAGATCATCATCAGTAGCAGCATTTCAACAAGCAAATCCCTACATTTATAACGTCTCAGTTATTTACTTGCTGATTGCAGGGTAACATCAGGGGTTTTTTAAAATCCCTCCTGATGACAGCTTTCAAAGTAAAAGATGATGATGATTTATCGTCGTGAACTTAACACTGTCTTCATAACCGTAAATATGCAAACAAGTGGGACAAAAATCAGAGAAAATCTGAGAAAACAAAAATTTCTCCTTCCTTCTCCGAGAGAGCAATCCACACCTAGATGACTAAAGTCCCCTCAAATGACATATGATCTCAGTGCAAAGACATGTGAAGTCAGACGTCTCAGAGCAGAGCAGGCGCTCCTACTGACAACATGAAGGAATAGCAAGTGCGTCTTCTCCCCTTTTCACCTGATGATAAAGGCTAATGAAATACTTCCTTTGGTTGAAATGACACAATGCTGAACGACTCAACTAAAAGACTGTGCCATAGATGTAAAGCTGGTTTTTAAATATATATTTAAACTATGATGTTGTGACAATTTGTCATTTAAGCCTTTAGCCAATTACGAGTCATCGTCGTATTTAAATAACTCTACTGTCATTTTAACATATACTTAATCCGACCACCCCATCCCCAATTTTCTTTGTTATTAATAATTAGTTTTAAATATTGTTCGAAATGTATATCTCATCTAAAGTCCTTTGAATGCTGTCCTTGTTTGAAACATGCTATACAATCTATCTATATGTAACACTCAGACTCAGACTTGTCATGGTTGTCACTGACACTAAACACCTTAAAGGGAACACTGGAGGCATTTTCTCGGAACATAAAACAAAGGAAAAGCGTGTAATCGAACATCAGAAGCAACAAAATACGGCTTTGTCTGAATGGAAGGAAGGAAATGAGGAGATGAGAAAAGTTTTATCCCCGAGGAGCCATTTTGTGACCCTACTTTCTGCGGTTTCTCAGACAGACTGGCTGCCTTTATTTGTCGGGAGCAACCTAAATCAAACATACTAAATGGCTTAAAAAAATGGGACCATGCAGCAACTGTGGGCACGGTTGTCTTTGAAAGCCAGGAAATGCCAAGGCGACACACTTTCTATGCCCACGGTATTGTGTGTTTGTGTACGGCATTCATCTCTGTATATGTGTGTATAAATAACACTACTGGATGCAACGTGCACAAACCTCCTTTTCTGTGTCTCCTCCCTTTGCATGCACATAACTTTATGTGCCTTAGCTTAAAACTGACCACACACACACACCAATGTTTATACTTTGTTTCCTGTGTATGTGTGTGTGTTACATTCCTGCATAGCCAGCAGAGAGTGTTGGCTGCCAGAGCCGCCCAGTAATGTCACTTTTTATCCTTCTCCCTTCAGTCTTTCTACCTTGCGCACTTTTCTCATGTAGGACTTTTTCTTTAAACATTCTCTTTTTCTCTCCAGGAAGGAGATAAAGTTAGTATTTCTCTTAGTTATAGGCACAGAAATGGACACAATTATGGAGTGACAAGTGGAAAAGAGATATAGAAATCAAAATGTTGAGTGTTTGCCTCTTTCCTTGAGTGGGTGTGAATGCATTATCATCAGTTACAGAACTTGCAGAACACAAAACCCCTTTCTTACAACCAGGGAAGGTGTGGGGTTTCCAACATTTTAGAAAACCTTAGACAAGTTCAGTGGTAGTAAAGTTTGGGATATTCTCAAATCAACCTAGAAGAAATGACCCATTGCCTTTTAGCCGTTTTAAACAGCTGCACTTAAATACGGTGAACAGTCCAGTCAGATGACACGGAGATGGATGGCAGCTGCTCTTCAAAGGTCTCCAATGCATTCAGCTTATTTCTACACAAGACCGTGCACACGATAAAACATGGATGAAGCTTCTGGGTTGGAAAAGTAAGGCTAAAGCGTAAGTGCCTTAAACCTGCTTTCAATTCAATTTATTTCTTTTTTTTTTATAAAGTGCCAAATCACAACAACAGTATCCTGGGTGTTTTATATTGTAAGATAAAGATCCAACAATACTACAGACAACACCCCTACAATCAGAGCACCTCCTATGAACAAGCACTTAGCGACAGTGAGAAGGAAAAACTCCCTTTTAACAGGAAGAAACCTCCAGCAGAGCCAGGCTCAGGGAGGGTCAGCTATCTGTCGCGACCAATTGGGGGTGAGGGGAGGGAGACAGGACAAAAGACATGCTGGGGAAGAGAGCCATTTAATATGAAGGCCACCAGATGGCGATAGCTGCGGTTGTAAAAACATTTCCAGCCTATATAGAAGTGTATGGGAAAACAGTGTTTGACTTCTGTAAATATCTTCCTGCTGAGTTTTTACTCACTCATTTGGGGTCAAATTGAATAATAAAAAAAAATAATTCTGTAAATCTTGGCCATGAAAAGTTTAAAAATCTTGATAATATTTATTGTGCGGTTAGCGCTGTTTCCTCACAGCAAGAAAGAGTTCGACTCCACCATCTGGGCGGGGCCTTTCTGAGTGGAGTTTGCAAGTTCTCTCCATGTTTGCGTGGGTTCTCTCCGGGTACAGCATCCTCCCACAAAGAGATGCACTTAGTGGGGTGAGGTTAATGGGTGACTCTAAATTGCTCTTAGGTGTGAATGGTCGTCTGTGTCTCTATGTTTGTCCTGTGTAAGATTTGAGACCCGTCCAGGTTGTACTCCGCCTCTCACCTTACAGTAGCTGGAATAGCCTCCAGCCCTGCCACGACCCTGATAAGGACAACCGGATGGATGAACAGATGAAGGAAAAGAATAACATTCAGAATGATAAGTGGTGAAACCCATTAAAGGTGTTTCCTTATCCACAGTCATCTCCATTTCTTCAAAAAATTTAGCTTCTAAATCATGTAAAACAGTTTTTTTAATAAGCCAAAATATTGAATACAACAATAATTGAAACTCAAACAGCTGTGAGACAGAGAAAGTGGGATATGCTGAACCCTCAATACAGCAGTACTCTGCTTTTTTGGATATTCCTCTGTTTAACAATGCTCTATGTTTGTGTATGTGTGAGTGTGTGCGTTAAGCAGAGGCGGGCCTGGTGACCCTGGCTGTCATGGCGACAGATGTTCGTTGCTCACATTCCTCAGCTCAGGAAGCAAGAATTCAAGCTATTTGCAATCTGGATGGGCTCTCTCCCATCTCGCTCCTTTTCTCTCTCAGTTGAAAATATCCAGGCCACATTTGCACCCCTGTCATAATGGTTGCAGGCCGCAGGCCGCCGAGTTATCCAAACGCATAATCACCAGCCTACAAACTAGACGCAGACACACAACCTGCTGTGACACATTGACAGAACAAGCACAAACAACACAAACAAACACTGTTTTTCCCTGCACTATGGTGATTTGGGAATTTTAATTATCATTTTAACCCATTTCTGAGACACACTGCAGTGGAAGACCCTTCAAATCTAAGCCATATGGGAGATATTTTGGAGTGCAGTGCAGATGGGACATGGGGAGAGAGGCGTCCATGCCTCATTTTTGCATTGAGGGCTGTGAAAAAAAATAATTCTGTCCTGTTCCATCATGCAAAAAACTGCTTAGCAGAAACAACAAATGCACCACAACATTTAAGCCGAGTGACGCCTTTCTTACCGTCATTATTACAATGCTAGCTGAGGAAAGCCTTTTTTCTCTACCCTAGCATACAAATCACAAACACAAGCCACACTGCATCCAAGTCACGTCTTGCTGGCCTCATCACAACATAAACACTATCATGTATGTTTTCTCAGACGTTAATATGCTTAGCCAGTTCCCAGACACAGGAAAAGGCCTGTGAGGATGGCCTAGAAGTTTAGAGGAGAAAAACAAAAATCGAAGAATGTACCTCCCCCCCCGCCCCCTTACTTCCTTTCATTCCATTTCATCTCAGTGCCTTGCATTCCTCCCCCACCCTCGATCCCCCTCCAAAACATTTCCGCCTATTAAAAAAAAATATTATTATGTAACGAGCCACATAGCTCTGTAATTTGTCGCTGGAAAAGACATGAGAGATGAACAGAAGGAGAAGAAAGACAAGACTAGTTGATAAGAGCTGACCTGAAAAAAATATGGAAAAAGAAAATAGGAGTAGAGGGGAGGAGGAGCTTAGCAGCTCAATTCAAAATAGAGCAGTACTTATGGCTTGTTAATGATGCAAACAAACAAAGCAGTAGTATGTGTGCACAAGCAATGAGACACTGCAGTTTATACTTAATATGTGGTTAAAGGTTTTTCACAGCAGAAAAAGCATACATGTAAAGACACTTAATGTTACTGAGGCATCATTAATGACGTCTACTTTTCCTAACACAATGTACTAAAATTTCTAATGTGAAAAAGTGCTGCAAACATTCACCCACACAACATGTGAATGTGGGCAGTCAGTCAGGCAACAACTCTGCTAATGTCTGCTTCAACTTAGGATTAGGTGGTGCAAAGCAGCTGCTCAATCGGAATCTGTCGCTGCTTAATATTCGAGGGTGGTTATGAGTGTCAGGGGACACAAACCAAATGTGAAGAAGCAACAGTCTTGCAAGTGTGCAAATTCATTCAAAGATACTTTACAATCCCTTTGTAAGAATGGAATATGGTGAATTTTAACAACTGGTGGTACAATATTTAATAATATTTAATATTCACCAGACGAAATCCTTTAAACAGATTGTTTTTAGATATGACATTCAAATTCTCTTATCCATATTGAATGTCATGCACGTGTCCTCACACTGTGGTTTTTTTTTAGTAGCACGTGTTCTCAGTGTGAGAGCCGAAACTATGCTCCAAGCTCAAATGACCTGTCTTTAAAGGTATATCATTACTGATTTTACTTCAACTTGATTTTACTTTGACTTGTTTCTGTAGATTTCTGCGAGTCTCTCTGTGTTTTGTACTCACAGTGTCTGACAGACAGACCAGAGACAGAGGAAGAGTAGGAGAGGAGAGGCGACATGTTGGGTGGTGACTTGGCTGCAGCAGAAGGAACTGTTCCACCCTGCTGCCATTGAATGTTCACTTCCTGTTTGTATTGACTGGGCCCACACTGCAAAATGGTGGTAGCAATGGTCATCTAGGGAGGACTGCAGAAGCCTGTCAGTGTTTTTTGTGATAGCGTCCAAAATAACTTTTCTTTTTCCAAAAGAATTTTTCTGCTAGGCCAATAGGATATATATATATATATATATATATATATATATATATATATATATATATATATATATATATATATATATATATATATACATACATATATGTATGTGTGCATGTTCAGACCCACCACCACCACTACCACAAAAAAAACCCCAAAGACAATTTAGGCTGTTTTTGTTGGTGAGAGCATGTGACATTGATGGTTTAGATACCCAGCTAATAGCTAGCTCATATTTTAAGCCCATTGAAATTGTTTGTTTTAGCAGAACAAGGAATCCTGTACACTTCAGTGTTTTCAATGTAAGCAAAAGATAAGTCACTCTAAAAGACTTTCAGATTTTGAGTATTCTGAAGTACTAAAGTTAATTATAGTTCCACAGGCTTCCACGCTAAGACCAATTCTATTTATATAATACATGCTCACCTTAGGCACTATTATTCAAACCCACAGCATCCATTTTTGTTGCTATGCAGATGATACCCAGCTTTATCTATCTATGGAGCTAGATGACACACACCAATCAGTTAAACCGCAGGAATTTCTTAAAGATATAAAGACCTGCTTCTAGATTCGGGGAAAACTGACGTTATTGTAACCTGGTGGTGCTATTTTGGCCTCCAGGAACACTGTGAGGGATTTTGGAGTCGTTTTTTGACCCAGATATGGACTTCATCGTGCATATTAAACAAACATGAAAAAATCTTTCTTGCATTTGCACAATATCTCACAATTAGAAAGATCCTGTCTCTGTGTGATGCTGAAAAACTAGTTTATGCATTTATTACTTCTAGGCTTAATTAATATAATACATGATTATCTGACTGTCATAAGAAGTCTCTGAAAAGCCTTCAGTTGATCCAAAATACTGCAGCTGGAGTCCTGACAGGGACTAGAAAGAGAGTTTAGATTTCTCCCATATTAACTTCACTGCCTCCCTGTTAAATCTACAATTTAATTTAAAATGTGTCACCTCAAATCACCTTGAAGAGACTGTTAATGTGATTTGGTGCTATGCAATTAAAAGTGAAGTTATGTAACAACATCCAGGTAAAGGTTTTGAGTTCAACTTGACTGACAGAGTCTGCTTGAGAAAATCTAAAATGTACCTCAAAACATCAGCAACTAAATAATCTAGTCAAGCCTGACTAGATTATTTATCTAGTCAGGCTTATTTATTTATCTACAATCAGAGAACAGCCAAACCCATCTGTTCTCTGATTGGATAGTTAAATTTGTGATTGACATGACATTGGCCAATCAGATGAAAGGAAGAAAAATAGGGTCAAAATTCGTACTTGTAACTTGAAACTTGAGTGCAGACTTTCTCACGTATTTTTTGGCTAAGTCCACACACAAATCTTTTTTACGCACACACAAATTCTTTTTACACATACAAATCTTTTTTACACACACACAAGGCCAGTAATGTTGTGGGGATGGAGCTGGACTCCCTCAAGGTGGTGTCGGAGAGGCGGATGCTGTCCAAGATAAAGACAATGTTGGATAACACCTCCCACCCACTCCATGACATGCTGGTCAGTCACAGGAGCACGTTCAGTGAAAGACTGAGATTACCGAAAAGCGCCACTGAACGACACTGTGGCCATCTCCCTGTACAACTCATCCACTTAACACACAGTTTACTGCAACAGCTACACCCTTCTTGCACATGTTCTTTTTCAGCTATTTATTAATAAGTGACTTTTATGTATATATATATGCCTGTATATATTGTGCTATTCTTAGTTAGTGTATTGTCTGTCTCTGTTAATGTTTGTTTATAATGGAGCACTGTAACGAAAAATAATTTCCCCTAGGGATCAATAAAGTATTCTGATTCCGATTCAAATTCTTTTTACACATACAAATCTTTTTTACACACACACACAAATTCTTTTTACACATACAAATCCTGATTTACAAGTACAAAACTGATTTACAAGTACAAAATATTTATGACCACAATTTGAGCCCATAGAACTCCTATCGAACCACGACTGTAGTTCCAACAAAAGAGAGTGATAGTAGTGGTCCGAATGACTCGGGTAATCTTTAATGGGAGACTACTTGAATATATCATATTTTTCTTCTAAAATCTAGTTGAGGAGACTATAACAGCATCTCAACTCAAAGTTCTGCTTGAATAAATGTACTCAGTATGAGTGCCATATCACCTTAATGAACATTTCCCCCAGGCTTGTAGTTTAGAACATACTCGCCAATGAAAATATGTGAGGCATTCTTGCCATCCTGTTGGGCATCCAACCAAGGAACCTAAAACCTGACTTGCTCACTTCACAAAGTTTCTGTAAACATCATGGACTCAGTTGTGGAGTGAGATTTTCTCTACAGACCACTGTAGCCTTGTTGGGTATTAGTTATTTTAGTAGTTCCTGAGAAGGAACTACTAAATTTAGGTTTAAGATACAAACACACACCCAATGTCACACTTTCATGACATCAACAACTGCCATGTGAATTATGTAAGGAATTAGCAGCAACCTCAAACAACCCAAAAGATAAGGTGCATCAGCTTAAATGTGCTGAGAGGCCTGTAGTTCAGAACTCAGTGCATTAGGAGGTGGACACCTTTAGGATATGTTCTAGTCAGGACCCAAGACATACACATTTTATAATCTTTAGTATTTTTTTGTCAAGGAACGAAAATAAGAAAGGAAACTCTTACAATAACATTTTTTTCAGACCTTTGAGGTCCATATTGTATGATCAAGCCTAATAGTTTTCAGCTGGAGTCCAGGTATCTGTCTTCTGTCCTCAGCCAAAACATGGAATCTGATGTGTTACTAAAAACTAAGATGTCACATGAATATTTCAAGACAATTAAACAAACTTGATGGATTTGGTTTCTCAAAACTAGAAACAAAACAGGCAACAAAAAACGTAGCAGCTAATAAGTTAGGTAAGAAGGATTATCCAAATGTGCAGCCTTACACCATAACAGTTATCACAGTATAGTTACAAAACTGACATTAGCGGACCAGTGAAACAGGTAAGAGACGAACAGACAAATGAATTGCTGTGCCCAGTTTAACTCTAATGTATCACACATTGAAACAAAATACAGAGCAAAGGTCCCGCTATCAGCGAATACCTGACATACAGGGGATGTTTGGCTGTGACAAGCTGAAATCGATTTGGCTGCATGGGGCATTCTCCCAACTCTTTTCCCTTCACATGTTGTGTATGGGCTTGAGTGGCGCATTCTTCACATACCGTGCTCAATCACAGGGCTCATCCTCAAACTCTTTAACCACACATGTAGCAAATCTTAACTGGACTCACTGTATTTTGTGATGATGCGCTGTGATGTAATCATCTGGCTTAATCCCCCCAAAGCTCATCTCTCTCTTTCCAAAGAAATCTTTAAAATTTATAATAAAAATATGTCTAAAAAACAAGAAGCTTTACTGAGTGACTTGGGTGAAAAAGCTTGAACTGGACTCCTCACTTCCCATGGAAACACTCTCTCCTCACCCTGACCAGACTTTTGATGGAGTACTTGCATTTCTTAAGTGGGACAGAGCCCATTTAGGAAATCCACCTGGTATTTCAACATTCAGCCCACTGTTACATAACCGAGGCACTATACACTTGGCTAAGCAGACTGCATTGTATTTTATCTAAGAGCACAAAGCATCCCTGAAAGCTTCCTCTAGAAATTCCTGACTGACAGAAAAAAGTGGGTTTGAACATCTAAGTCAAGTGGGAATGGCGGGAACCGACACTAATGACACCAATGACTAACATATTCAAAACTGTTTAAGGGAGTCTCGTGATTGTTTCACAAATTTAGCACATTTATTCAACCAATACGTCTGGTCTTGAGAAGATCATAGATTCAGGTAAAACTGAAGTTATTTCGCTATGACTGAGGTTTTTTTTTTTTTTTGGGGGGGGGGGGGGGGGGGGGGTTGATAAAAAAGAAATCCAGCTGAATTCTAGTAACTTAATGTCACCTTAAAGCAGACTGATTTACAACACTGCTTGCAATGCATTAAAATACTACTGATACTAACCAGTTTATTAAGGTAAGACAATTGCACGACAGAATCACCCATCTGCTCCCATAACAAGGCCACATACTGCCGCTGGAAACACTCCCTATCTCTACAACTCACCTTGTCACAACCAGCGTTCACCAACTCCTGCAGCATCTGCCGGTTCACCTCCCCGGCGCCTGCTGGGTGTCCTGATCCGGAGGTTGAGCCGGACTCAAAGGGCTTGAGGGACTTGCGGATTTCCCGCAGCGCATTCTGGTAGTTGTTGAACTTCTGCGGGGGTCTGAGCTGCTGCTGTCGGCTGGTTGTGTCTTTCCCGCTCTTGGAGTCTGCCCCTTTGCCTCCCTCATTCCTGGAGCTACTGCCATGTAAAGCCTGGCTCACCAGCTTGGCCGGCTGCTTCAGGCCCTCCTTGATCTCTTGAAGCCTCTGCCGTGTGTTTCCCACATACGGGGCTGCGGGGAAAGTCTTGGGCCTCATGGCCACAGTGCACAGGGCAGGCACCTACTCTAAAAAGGGAAACACGCACACAGAAGCACACACAAGAACACACTCACTCACACACACAAACTGGCACTCACTGCCCTACAACCCTACGAAAGATTCCCTTCAAGCTTGCTGACCTAAATAGATAAAAAGCCTCCAAGAGCACAGATTGGAGGCACAGGTTTTATGATCCCTACTCTATGTCCCTAATTTTTTTCTATCTCGCTTTCTGCTTTTGATTCCTGCTCCCGCTGCGGTGGATGAAGGTGAGGCAGGAATACTATAGGCATTACATGGTGTGATTTTCAAGGCTCAGGTTCCAGCTTATTCCAGGAAATGCAGCTGGTCACAAGGGCATCGTGGAGCCAAACGATGATGATGCCAATCTGCGCCTGTGGGTGAAGAAATGAAGTTAGAGCATGAAGACTGGGCTTCCATATCCCATTCAATTTTATCTAGATTTTCTAAAAATCAAAGCACATACAGTAAAAAACTGTTAACAACTTTAGAAACATGTGAGATCACAAGATACCACACAAAAGTAAGATGTTCTGCACCAATATAAAGTGAAGTAATCCTCGTGGAACCAGTTAGACCTTTTGGAGGTCAAATTGACTATCAGCACTGCATATGTACTCTCACATACTTTTATGCATAATCCAGGAATGCTAGAGGTTAAAAAAACACCACCTGCCCCCCACCCCCATCAATGCATAGCTATGATTGCACAATTCAGCCCCTGTCAACGCATGTCTCTGATACTTGGTCATCGGTAAACACCCATCTGAGAGCACGGAGCCCCAGCATGGGGTCAACACAAATGTCCGACACTCCCTGCATCAGCGCCTCTGCCTTTTATGCTCCTCTGTGATCTGACATATGACGCTGTCTGACAATCTTATCTAGAAGAACATGCTCTGCAAGAAGGTTACTCCGCCAGTGCAGATGGGCTTTCTGTCCAGAGCCTCAACTTTACAAGCTTCTCATCTAATCACAAATACTGTACAATAGCACAGTAGACCTGACTTGGATCATATTAAAGAGGTCAAGACCATTTGGCAATACTAGATTTGATTAATATCATACTTATGTCTCACATTAGTCAATTTATGAACCATATCAGTTGAGTTAACAGCTTATATATCAAATCAAACCGTTAACGAACTTGAATGTGTTTGCCTCGGCCTTTCTTTTCTTTTGGTTCCACGTGAGTAAATCTCACCTTACTTGGCATAGCATTACCTCTGCAGAGGAGAGACCCTGAAGCTGACAGGCAGCTGGGTTTCCTGTCTAACTGAGAAGCTCACAGGCTTCAAATAGTTTTAGAGAAGCAATGGCAGGTCTCCAGATACCAATCTCACCAGCACTGAAAAACTGCTAGATACAATCCTCTTCTGGCAGGTTTCGACATGGCTGTGGTTTTCAACTCATGTCTGCAATTCCAACCATTTTGTAAAGCAATCATCTTTCAATTGATTGGGTTCTATTTCAAAAAGTCTTCTTGGCAGGTATTGAATTACACCTGACAATTATCCTGAAAAGGAAAAATTACTTATGGGCAATTTTCCTCTTTGCCTAAATAAAATAGTTATTTTGTCTATGAGAACATTTTCTGTACTTGATCTACACAGCTATAAAGAGAAGCTGCAGATAACCTTCCTGTCTATATGCATAAACAAGGAATGAGTTATGTTCACCACATGCTTACGTATTAACAAATACCTAAGGGCTTTCATTATATAACGTACAGCGTGATGGATTGAGGGGGAAAAAAAGCGACTTTCTGCAGCAGTCTGACCAAGACCAGTGATTATTTCTCCTCCCACAGACCAAGGAGATCAGCAGGTCATCGTACTATTACAGTCAACAGACACGGACACAGAGCAGAACGTGTCACTGTTGGTGAGTTATTATGAGCTCGTAACAACATTACATCACGAGAAGAGTTGCTGTTTGTGTGCTTTCTAAATGTGAATCATTATGCTAGCTGCACAACTACTTCAAATTCAAATTTAACAAAAAAAAAGGGCGACAAAATTGCTTTTTATTCTAACGGACAAATCAGAGACATCATAATTCTAAGCTCAAATTTAAGCATAGACAGAGTAGAGGTGCGAATCACCAGACATCCTACAATACTTACTTATTTGGTTTGAGTATTGCAGTAACATATATAATGATTTATCATCTTTTTTCAAATTCAATTATGTCCTCCAAGTTAAATGTTGTCAATATGGATTTTATCCAGTAAGATGAAAAGTTATCAAAATTAGTTATTACTATTATTATTATATATTTGTGTTTTTTAAAACCAGCCACAGAATGTGAAACAATCCACAATTACCAGGCAGCCACCTATTTTTTTATTTTGTAGATTCAAGAAGGTTACGTCCTATTTTTACTCATGACTGAGTCGTGTGTTTGTTCTCAATTAGCAGAGAGCAGATAGCTAAGTATGTGCAGTATTGGATTTTTGGAGTTTTCTGGTTGAGCTGATTTACTACAAGTTTCCCCGGCTGATGTTATCTCAGGATCGCGGTAGTATTCCCAGAGCATTTCATTCCCCCCCCCCAAATTTTCCAATTTTTATATAACTAACATTTACGTATAAAACTTGAGGGAGTATTTCATCTTTTTTTAACAACCTAAAATGTTTTATTTAATGTCTAAAAGTAGCCAGTTGAGCATCGGGTGGATTCTCATTTTTTCCTCCTCAAAAACCATCAACATTTGTCTCTGAGATATCATGACCACAACTTTTTTTTTGTACTTACTATAGCTGCCAAAAGAGATCTTTTAAAGCAGCAAATGACTTCAATTTAAAGAAAGTGTTTGCAGATACCAAATTAAACATCCAGACTTTTCCATCAGTTTCAAATGTGCCACAGCTTTGATTCACTGATAAAGTAATATAGTCTGAAAACTTTGAAGCGATGGTGATGCAACATACTGAATTCTTACACTATCCCAGAGACTCCCGTGTGTCTGTGTGGAGGTACAGAAGAATACCTTTAAAAGAAAACACACCAACTAAAATTTACAAGTCAAGTTTTGGTCTTAGGCAATGCCAAACAGAATCCACCCAGTGCTGTGATATTCTATATTTAGATCATTAAAAATACATTCTTAACAATATTATCTTAATCTTACATCCCTCAGCGCTACTACCAAGCAGCTGCAGAGGAAAAAGCTTCCAAACATAAAAAGCTCTTGAACTGCATCCCCAATCTCCTCCTCCTCCTGCTCCTCCTCTCTAGCAGTCTCCATCCCTTTGGGCCATTTAAGGAGGACACAGCCCTCACTGTTTGTACAGATCAAACTTTGCATAGACAAAAACATGCTTTTTCTTTTTACACTGCTGGGTGGTGGGGTAACATGGGGCCAAGCTCCATAAATGTTGCCCCATCTCCGAGATCTCTTGCCTCCATTCCTGCGATGCTTCAGGCACCGTGTCCAAGCAGTGAGCATTCCATTCCACAAGTAAGTACAAGTAAAATACCGCAGCTCAATCACGGGGCAGTACGCTGACCAAAATAACCCAAAACACAAACTACACGGACAGTATCTGTCTATAACTACAAATCTGTAAGAAAAAAAAAAGACATGACTCTGCCCAAAACAATGCTCTACACATAACCACCCCCATCACTGAACCTTACTCCTTCTTTGACCTAACCCTAAACCTAAGATGACTTAAACTTCATGCTACACCAACGGGTACTGAGGAAAACTAGTGAAATAACCTGCGACATAAATATTTTCTCATCAATTCCTCAAATATCCACTTTAACAAAACAGACCACTGACAATGTTCTAATCTCTTTTTGGTAAAATAACTTTTTTGGACTTTTTGACTTTTGATGGCACATGTGACACTTTAAACGCATGTTTCAGGTTATGTCTTCGTGGACATGTGTTGTTCATAACAAACTTTAGCACACTATACCACAGCTTTGTTTTTGGTCTCACCAAAAACAAAGCTGCCCACTGTGATGCTAAATTGGGAAAGCATGCATTCTGCAATCTTGGACCCCACAGAATACTGAACAACGCGAGCAGCTGGCAGGTTAATATTAATAAGATTGCCTCTAACCTGCCTGATGGATCTGAGAGAATGTGGACGGTCATATCTCTGCTGTGTTTGGGAAATTACGAAGCAAGAGGAGGCGGAGGTGGAGGAAAGAACACAACTTCCTAATGGGCAAAGCTGGCCAACAACTAAGCTTTGGGTGGAGTAAGACAGGGGGTAGAGGTGGGTGGGACCAACTCAGTTAATGTTGCAGGACACATCACAAATGTGCAGGCAGGGACAACAGTTGATGGAAACTGGCTGCAGCTGTGAGAGCGCAAGTGTGTGTATATAAGAGGGAAACAATTTGGCTCTTTCTGTGTGTATCTGATGCACTGCAGCTCAACCCCAAAATCAAACCGATATGTTTTCCCTGTAGCCTTTCGAGTCATCTACCCATCTAGATTGTTTTTGTGTGCATGTAGCCCACTTTTGCACATTTGTCCCTTTAAAACAAATATGGTAGTCGTAATAACATGTAATAATCCCTGCATACTTCTTACAATCCACTGTGTTGACAACATCACCACCAAAGCATCTGTTTGTATCCCAGTGGTTCCTTTTTGACAGATACCTCTGACGTGCATGACACCACACTGCTGCGCCACCCTAGTCTGAGTGAAACTGGTCTGATTGTTTGAAAATGTGACCCCCCGCTACAGGACAGACTGGCAGGAACACCAAGCGTCCATTTAAAACATGTGACTTTGGTTTGCATCACCCAGGTCTGCTGTCACTGCTGAACTAATCAAAGCGCTGGACTGTCTTGACAGACAGAAGTGTGTCAAGCAGAAAGAAAGAGTGTGGGTGAGTGTGTTTTGGGGATAGTAGTGTGCTACAGTACACCTGAATGAAACGAACTGTTGCATCAGTGCCAAACTATGCAGGCCCTGAGAGAAGTGAAAATGATAGAATCAAATCAGATGACTCCATTTTCATTTTCAGATACAATATAAAAAATAAAAAAAAATCTGACCTGTTATGAATTATTTTATTAAGCTCAGTTCTTATTAACTATGAATCTGTTCGCTCACTTTAAACAGTGAAATGAATGCAGGATCTTCTGACTAACAGCATCTACAAAGCATAGCTTCTGTTACTGTTAGTGGTCCTCAGAAGAGGCACAAGTTAGCATGCCCAAATAAGATGCAGTTACTTTAAATGTACACAAATAAACAAACATTTAAACATAGACTAAACCCTTAAAATGAATTCCCACATTTGCACCAAAGCTTTAAAACTAGTGTACAGTGATATTTGTATAGGCATAAAGGTCCGGAGAGCCCTGTTTTAAAGCGCTGGGGCCTTCTCAGCAATATCCCAGGCTTGAGTTGGGGGCTGAGAGCAGCAACACATTCCAATGCAGGGAGAGAAAAAAATGGAGGCAGTCCTGTAAGCTCCAAAGAGGCTCAAACTTACAGAAACTTCCATTTCGTTTTCCATAAGCCTCGCTATATAACACACCCATAACGGAACGTTTTGCTCAGCAACAAGTCGTGGAAATAAGTCACACCACCACCACTCCCCTCCCAAAAAAAGCAACTCTCAACTTACCATGTGATAGAAGTGGCGAGAATAACTCAATATGAAGAGAATAAATTCCGTTAAACGGCAACTTTTTTTCTTTAAAGAGTCCGGTTCTCGGTTGTTGAGCGCGTACACCTAGCTCAGTGGGTAAATATGATGAAATGAGCCTCCATTTTCTCCCCAAACTCCAGGCAGGATCAGAACTTCAGCACAAAGTTGGACACTCGCTGCATTGTTAACATTCCTCAGGTCACGTGACGGACCAACGCACGTCAGCGGACCTGAAGATCGTCTATTAGGCGAGTGCCGTTCACTCCGTTCACGTTGTTAGCTAGGAGCTGTTACCGTTTGCGAACAAATTAAAATTAAAAATGTTTTTGCGTATTCGGCGTCGTACAAATCTTTTTTTTTGTTTAAGTGCATCAGTAAGTTTTACTTTTGATTTTAATAACGAGTTAAGTATAGAAACAGAACTGCGGGGTTCTAGTTTACGCTGTCAGTGCAATAGCGAGTAGTAACGAGCTGTGGTTTTCACCGCTGCAGTGACTGCAAAAAGCAACGAAGTGAGACGTCTTGATTTCCTTCCTCTGAAATATTCACAGGCGGAGCTTCCTCCAAGCATTTTTCCCTTTGATAAATAAAGTATATCTGCACATTACATTACTCAGTCACCCCTCTCCGGCCTTGGAAATAGTTTTTACCAATGACTCAGTGTGAAAGCAAATAAAAAGTTATAATAATGTCAGTTATCACAGGACAACACGTACAGCACAGAGCTTCAATATTTTACACGTACACACAGAATAACATAACGGCGACTCTTGGGTACTAAGTAAGCTGATGCAATTCCACAACTTTATTTTTTCAGTCACAGGAGCTATATTAAAAGAGAAACTAAACAGGAAACCTTCAGGAGTTTACACATCATGGAAGCACATGCGTCCGTAACAATAATGTCAAACAGCAATGTAGTGTGAGAAAAACATGAGTTTCTGAACTTCTTTCATACATGTCAACCTAGAAGCTCTTTTATTTTAGAGCAGGAAAAACATCAAATAGGAAGTATTGACTTTGTTCTTATGCATGTAAGAACTAAATACAGACAGAATAAACCAACAGTCATTTCACAAAGCCTTTTAACTACTATTAATACTGGTATTTGGCCTTGCTTGATAACAGTCCTCCAGCGGCACTCACTACTTTAGGAACGGGCAAACACCATTTAAACCAGCCTGTAAGACTATTTTAATCAGTCAAAAAAGGGGGCCTTTCGCTCCCTCCATAAAAGAGCAAGCAAGGTCTGCAGATACAGTCTACTCAGTCAAAGACTTGATTTAAAAAAAAAAAAAAAAAAAAGGAAGCATGTGTTCATCCAAAGTACATGCACTGCTGAAGAAATATATCAACCCATAGTACTGCTAATTAACTTGATTTTTATAGTTTGTTTAGAGCATCAGCAGTGCCAAACACCATGGCTAATTGAAGGGGGAAAAAGCAGGCAAGTGGACTAAATACTGTGGCTAGATGTCCTTATGGAAGCCCCAGAGCAATACACAGTGTCAACCAAAACATGACCAGTCAGAAAAGACAGACAAGCTTCTGTTGTCTAGGATATCCAGGGGTCTGAGAACAGAAGGCACATTCTGAACCTAACACCGATTATGAAGCATCACCTGTTAAAGCCCAGCACCTGAACTTAAGTGTAGTCTTTGTTATTGGAGCATTCCCAATTCATTTTTGGGCCCTGAGGCAATTGTATTATAGCCCCTCAAACCTTAGGAGAAAACATATGTATAAGTGTAGTGACTTTAGATTAGTTTTGGTGGTTGAGCACACAAGAATGATGTACCTTAAAAACAAACAAACAAACAACAAAACAATGGGAACACACATTTAGACCTTGTTGACTACAGATGCTCACTCATCATGCACATCTGGCTTAGGGACCAAACCAGGAAAAAGTCCAAAGAATAGTGCATGATGTCAAAATAAATATCTGTAGAAAATATGGGCTGATCTGGAACAGCTTTACAAACTAAGGCACCAGCAAAGCAGACCTACTAAAATATGTAATTCAATATTCAGAGGGGTTATCTTCAAATGAAAAAAAAATGCAGATATACTGTATATCAGTATAAACTTTTCAGTTGGTATGTCTACATTACTGAAAGGTCAAACCCTTTAAAAAGATCAAAATTTCAGTTGCTGGGTAACCTTTCTGGAAATAACCCGCAGCCTTGTATCATAACTGCTGCTGTGGCTCGTGCTCATGGACCAAAGCCTGTCACAGTCTCCCACAGGAGAGGACAAACCAGTGAGAATGAATCCACATGTTAAATGTAGCTGATGTACTCATCTAACAATGTGTTTCTTCAGGCTCAACAGCATGTCAGCAATACTGTTTACTTCTGCACCAGCACAAAAGATGATTCTTTTGAGATTTTTGTATTAAATAAGGAGCTTTAACTACTTTGGGAAAATTAATAATTACCTAAACACGTGGCTCAGTAAAAATGGACATCATTGTTAATCACTGTATACAGCTCAAGCTGAAGTCTAATTTTCTGTTCATCATCATCATCATTACTATTATTGTTATTGTTTAAACCTGCAAAACCAGCAAATCACTGCTGATAAAGACATTGAAGACATCTGCCATTACAAGATGTGCTCGAATTGCCAACTTGTAGCTAATCATCACAGCTGACTGTACTCTTGCTATAAAAAGTACCTGGCTTACAAAAATGTGACTATGCCAAAAAAGATGAGTTTAGAACCAGTACTCCTTCACAAACCACAGGACATTTCTGTCCCTGCACTGTGAACAGAGAGGAGACACTGTGGCCGAGGAGTACTACTGTGTACTACTTTGTCTGGCATTTCTGTTATTTTAACCTCTTTCTATGCATATTCCTATGTGCACACTTCCTGATTTAGATGCAGGGAAGCAACAAAAAAATAAATAAAAATTAAAAAAGGTTTAAGCAACATGCCACTTCTCTGCAGCAGATGGATGTAATCTGGTAACTACAGTCAGGGATGGGAAAGACACACTTAACAGTCAGAGATGTGGGATCAGTGGAAATGCATCACCCAAACTGCAGTGTGTATACTTCAGCATTTACAAGTAGCTAATAAAGACATATTTCATGAGGGTTTTACTCACAGTTTTCACCCAAAGCCTAAACAAAATAAATTCTTGCAAGTCAGCCATTCTTTGTGAGGGGAGGTGCATAACTTAATGACATTACATCTCAGAAATGTGGTTTCTGTATTTGGAGAAATGGTCCTATTGCCAAGTATAAACTGACCCAGATCACAAGGAGTGACATAGATTGAAAGTTAGTATTATAGTGGAAAAGTATAAATCTATTTGCTGTAGTCATGATGTAGTGTCGACACATAGACACAGAGGGACAGCAAGAAGTGCAGTCCAAAGCAGTAAAGGGAACTGAAGAGCCTGATCAGCATTAAAGGAGCACGAGGCGTTTGTCTACACATCACTCTAGTGGAGCAGCAGAGATGCACAGGTTGTTTAAGGCACAGGCAACTTGCACAATCTTATCAAAGGTTGAGAGGTTCGACGTGCGCTCAGAGGCTGCGGTGAAGGCGCTCTCGACAGGGCCCGTGAGCATGGCGTACCGCTGCTTTACCATAGAGATCACCCTCTCCACATGCCTCTGCACGCTCACTGTCTCAGAGGAAGGATCAGCCAGCAATGAGCCCTCTGTTCTCCCATATGCTTCTCCCTGGTAGCTGTCAGCAATTTTAAACAAGGCTCCACGTGCTGCCACAGAGTCTCCGATGTCCAGGTCACGGCTTGCCAGTACGACATCGCCCGGGAGAAGCTTGCACAAAAATCCACAGCCCTCAGCCAGGCTCTTGTCACTGACGTTTCCCAGCACACCCCTAGAGACAAAAGTGACCACGCCTTGCGGAGCCACGCCAATCAGATACTTAAACACGTTATAACCTGGCCCCGCCCCCTGAGAGACCGGGTCCTCGAAAGGCACGGTGAAACAGTCTATGATGACGGCGCAGTCAGGGTGAGAGGCTCGCAGCGCGGCTGGCAGGTTTTTACGGAGCTCAGCTCTGGAGGGCCAAAAGACAGCCGTTGGCACCAGAGTAGAGGACATGATGTTGACCATCCGGTGAACTGTTCTGGTTACTGTGCCCACTTTCACGCCAAAGCGGTAAGCCAAGTCCTGATTGCGGAGGTCCAGGCGGAGACGCATTAGTGTCAGCAGCAGCTGCTGGAACTTGGAGAGCTTCACGTTTTTCATTCCATCCATGTGAGGTGCCAGCAGCCACATGACTGTCTCTAAGACAAAGTAGTTGGGTAAACCAGTGTAAAACTTCACTTTCTCAGCATCATTCCTTAAGGAGTTCTCTGAGAGAGACATTTTCTCCACAGACTCCCTGAGGGCCTGATTCTCCCTCTTCAGGGCTTTCAAGATGTCATCAAAGTTCACCGGGACATCAGATGTCTGGGCAAACTTTCCTTTCTTGCTGTCACTCACAGACTTATCATCGTCGTCGTCGTCGTCATCATCGTCATCATCATCATCTTCTTCAGTGCTGAGGGAGGAGGAGGCACTCTCCTCCGCAGTGGTCTCCTGTTCCTTCACCTCAGGATGCTCTTCCTGGCCCTGTTCATCCACCGCAGACATGCCCTGGCCCTGGAGGAACAGCAAGGCATTGGCTGCCTCCACCCGTGCTTCCTGTTTGTCCAAGATCTCTAAGGCACCCGGCTCCTTCATCTCTGGGCATAAGGGAGCCGCCGTGAACACAGAAGGAACATAATCCGGAGAACGCGGATTCTTCACCTGTTTACCTGCATGTGAAAAAAAGAATCTGATTCAAATTCATCTGTTTATGATACTTATGATTTAGAGTGCTCTCTCATTTTGTAGCATGCAATACATAAAATAACAAACAGTTGCTGTTGTTCAGTCAGTACATCCCTAATTAATTTTTCCTCTACAAACAAAATTTAAGTATGAAAAACTTTGCACACAAAAAGATTGCACACACCAGACAATAAAAACAAAACACAAACCTAGCATTAAAATAGCATGTACCAATAGTGACATCTACTTTCATATATTTAGTAAACAAAATTTATAACCCATCCCAACTGAATTAATTGCAGTAATGTCACATTTTATTTCCATCTCAACTTAGTTTCGTATAGCTATTTTTTAGATATTCAAAGGGTTACAAGTACAAACACCGCCTTTTTCCAGTAATTTTAATCAGTGAGGGTTTTTACTATGTGATAGTGAACCTAAACATGTTTATTACCCGCTGCAGTTACACCGACTATGCCACTGTCCCTCCTGAACTCATACAACCTTTGAACACAAGACTGCACTGACAGCAAAAAAAAAAAAAAAAAAAGACTCCTTGGTTTTCTATGTGGAAGCCCAGCAACATCAGTGTGAACTGGTTTACTTTAAAAACAAACAAAAAAACCCACACAAGGGGACACTTTTAGGGTTCAAAGCGGTTTTGCCTTCATACCTGAAATGAAGTGAGTACTACACAGCCGACTGCCGTCGTTCGGCACCCAGCCCTCTCGGTTCACAGCA
This sequence comes from Pelmatolapia mariae, assembly GCF_036321145.2. Classification (NCBI taxonomy): domain Eukaryota; kingdom Metazoa; phylum Chordata; class Actinopteri; order Cichliformes; family Cichlidae; genus Pelmatolapia; species Pelmatolapia mariae. The sequence continues at coordinate 27,571,077 of NC_086241.1, forward strand.
GCTATCCAGCGCTGCTTCCTCTCGGGGTCCCGTGGGAAACGGTAGAAAGATAAGGTGGTGCCTGGTGTCCTTCTGTTCCTGCAGCCTGCCACCACACAGGTGTGAACCATAGTAAGGCCACGGAGAAGCGTGGAGGTGTGCGCTGCAGTTTGCTGGGTGTTTTGACTCCCAAAATGGTGGCCTACCAGAGGGCGACAAAAAAACTGTAGTTCCGTCATCAACGGCCGTTAGCTTTCGTCACTCTGATTGGACCATCTCGGGACGACGTCATTGAAATGCGATCTTCACTCACGCCGAGAAGCATAAACACTAATGTCCCGAAATCACACAAATTTTATTCCAAATGGTTAATTTGCTCCTTTTTAATTCTCGAAAATGAACATGACGAAGGAAAAACCAAACAACAGCAACTAGAAACAATCACAGACAGCACAAAACAGATGCAATATACCTGTAGCTTATTAGATCCCTCTGCGTTAATCAGCTCTGAAACTGGAGTACAGTACTTGGCTTTCATCCACAGCACACAACTGTGATACAGTAGCTTATTTCAATACAAGTGTGTTTAGACTGCACAAAGATAAAACTCACAAGTTATATTTGAAAAGCCAATTACCAATTTGTTAAAGATCAAGATAGTAGTAGTCACATGTAACACATCACAGCAATGAGCAATAAAAGTTCAGGATTTTCTGATTAACAGTCTCATTTGCTATTTTATTTAACTTTTTACAAATGGGTGAGCACAATTAAAAGTGAGCTGTGGTAAATGGATAAACCATCTATAGTTTGACAATACATATTCATGTGGCTGAATTATTAACACCCATTGGTCACTGCAAGTCATGTGTTATACTCCCGCTGCAGAAGACTGAGCTTGCTATTGATAAAAGTTTAGCCTTTTTAATCCAACATTGTCTAAATATATATATCTTTATGTATTATACGAAACTGTACTACTTGTCTAAACAGCCAGTTTCCATTTTATTGCATACAACCATGGAAATGCAAATTATTGACTCACAGGTCCATGTACTATTTACAATCAAAACACAAACCATATACAATATAAAGGATAGCTGCTTTCTCTGATTGAGTTCATTTGTTGGGACTCTTCTCATAATGTATGTTTTTCTTTGCCGTTTGACTTGATAGATAATCTTTGCCTGCAGCTTAAGTGCTTAACATCACATAGATTTGCGCCAACGGATGGACAACCTTTAGATGTGTGTGATCAGTCTGTACACAGAGGTGTTCCGGTCTCCTCTCACATGCTTCAGTCTCTTGAGCTCTGTGAGACAGAGGATGTATACGGGGGCCTTGGTTCCGACACTGATGATCTTCTTCAGCTTCTCCATCTGAAACTCTGTTGTTTCTCCTGCAGAGGGCGCCACAGAAAAGGGACAGATTAGAGAAATGAGAGCTTGTTCACATGATGATTTGCTGGGACACCGCTAAAATAACAAACATACCATGTCTGTAAAAATCTGTCTTTTTGAAACGTTTTGGGGGCTTAAACTGGAGGAAATCTATTTAGTATATAATTCCAATGATGTAATTGATGATGGTAATTTTGTGAAGCCTGAAGCCAGATCAATGTTAAACTGATGAAACCAGGCAAAGAAACAAACTGACTGTTCTGCTAACAATAAAGATGAACAGCCTGGTGCTGGTAGCAAATGTCCTGAGACAGTTTAACCAAGAGATCTGCAATCAGAGAAATAACAACAAACATCTCTTGTTTACTTTCCAAATATCATACTGTTATCTTGAGCACTGAGTATAAACAATTATCTGTAGGCACAACAGTGGATACAGCCATTATATGACCATGTGTACTTTGAGAAAATGATGTAAATCTATTCAGCTGGGACCTAATATGCTCATTTCCAGCTTGACATGTTTATTTTTGGACTACATTAAGTTAACTTTGCATGATTCACAGCTTTAAATAACTGTTTATCTGAATGTGGCCCTTTGTGCAGCCCCCACAGTTCATCCAGTGAAAGGAGCAGTTTTAGCTTCCCTCCTTCACCACCATCCTTCCCAAGGCCACTTCCTTTTAAGCCAACTTTCTTCTCATGGGATGCTCCTTACAAACAGAGTTGTGCGCCTTACAAGAGCATATAAAATATATTTTCTTATGAGAAAAACACAAGTGAAAGGCAGCATTTCCAGCAGTTTGAAACCTGAGCGTTTGGGCTTACAAGGACCACCAACATCATTTGAAACTCTGGTCATGTTTAAAATGAGCATCTACTATTGTAAGAGTATGTACAGTCAGGTCCATAAATATTGGGACATCGACACAATTCTAACATTTTTGGCTCTATACACCACCACAATGGATTCCAAATGAAACGAACAAGACATGCTTTAACTGCAGAGTGTCAGCTTTTATTTGAGGGTATTTACATCCAAATCAGGTGAACGGTGTAGGAATTACAACAGTTTGCAAATGTGCCTCCCACTTCTTGAGGGACCAAAAGTAATGGGACAGAATAAGAACCATAAATCAAACATTCATTTTTTAATACTTGGTTGCAAATCCTTTACAGTCAATCACAGCCTGAAGTCTGGAACACATAGACATCACCAGACGCCGGGTTTCATCCCTGGTGATGCTCTGCCAGGCCTCTACTGCAACAGTCTTCAGTTCCTGCTTGTTCTTGGGGCATTTTCCCTTCAGTTTTGTCTTCAGCAAGTGAAATACATGCTCAATCGGATTCAGGTCAGGTCATTGACTTGGCCATTGCAAAACAGTCCACTTCTTTCCCTTCAAAAACTCTTTGGTTGCTTTTGCAGTATGCTTTGGGTCGTTGTCCACCTGCACTGTGAAGCGCCGTCCAATGAGTTTTGAAGCATTTGTCTGAATATGAGCAGATAATATTGCACGAAACACTTCAGAATTCATTGTGCTGCTTTTGTCAGCAGTCACATCATCAATAAATACAAGAGAACCAGTTCCACTGGCAGGCATACATGCCCACGCCATGACACTTCCACCACAATGCTTCACTGATGAGGTGGTATGCTTAGGATCATGAGCAGTTCCTTTCCTTCTCCATACTCTTCTCTTCCCGTCACTCTGGTACAAGTTGATGTTGGTCTCATCTGTCCATAGGATGTTGTTCCAGAACTGCGACGGCTTTTTCAGATGTCGTTTGGCAAACTCTAATCTGGCCTGCCTGTTTTTGGGGCTCACCAAAGGTTTACATCTTGTGGTGAACCCTCTGTATTCACACTGGTGGAGTCTTCACTTGATTGTTGACTCTGACGCACATACACCTGCCTCCTAGAGAGTGTTCTTGATCTGGCCAACTGTTGTGAAGGGTGTTTTCTTCACCAGGGAAAGGATTCTTTGGTCATCCACCACAGTTGTGTCCCGTGGTCTTCCTAGTTTTTTGGTGTTGCTGAGCTCACCAGTGCGTTCCTTCTTTTTGGGAATGTTCTAAACAGTTGTTTTGGCCACGCCTGATGTTTTTGCAATCTCTCTGATGGGTTTGTTTTGTTTTTTTCAGCCTAATGATGGCTTGCTTCACTGGTAGTGACAGCTCTTTGGATCTCATCCTGGCAGTTGACAGCAACAGGTTCAAAAAGCAAACAGCACACTTGAAATGAACTCTGGACCTTTTATTTGTTTATTGTAATTGGGGTAATGAGGGAATAACACACACCTGGCCATGGAACAGCTGAGAAGCCAATTGTCCCATTACCTTTGGTCCCTTAAGAAGTGGGAGGCACATATACAAACTGTCATAATTCCTATACTGTTCACCTGATTTGGATGTAAATACCCTCAAATAAAAGCTGACAGTCTGCAGTTAAAGCATGTCTTGTTCGTTTCATTTGGAATCCATTGTGGTTGTGTATAGAGCCAAAAATGTTAGAATTGTGTCGATGTCCCAATATTTATGGACCTGACTGTATATGACAGGAAAATATGAAATATGATGATAGGCTTGGTCGTATATAGATATTATATGTGATGTCCCCACCCTTTGATTTTAAAAATGGGACAAATCCTCAGATTTCAGTCTAATCAGGTGCTTCCCTGATGGTACTGTGTAATCAGTCTGAAGCGTCTAAAAGTTTAACACAGTACAGCTAGTTCTTGCTGCTATCAGGAACAATTTGACAGGTTTATGAATCCTAATTTCTCATTAATCGCCTTTGGGGTTGTGTCAGGAAGGGCATCCGGTGTAAAACTGCCAAATCAAACAGGCAGCGCTACCCGCTGTGGCACCCGCTTGTGACAAGGGAGCAGCCGAAAGCAGCTTCTGTGAATCCAGATTTCTTGTTACTTTAGAAGCTCAGTTTTTTTAAACGATTAAACCATTTTTTTTAACCTCTCATGTTTGTAACTACAACGGGGTGGATTATAGATGATCTCCCATTGAGTAACCAAGGGAAACATCGCCAACACAGACCTGTTCATTCCCATTTGGTTGTTTACTTATGCAAATAGCACCCTCTGCTGCTAATTAACAGTCCAAACTAACAGAGGATGACAGCTTTATTCAGGGAAGGATTTCAGCATAACCGTGAAAACTACTGGACACTATTTTTAAAACAGGAAGTGCTCCTCTGATTTAATGAAGAAATCTGTGGAAGTCCAGTGTAACTGCAGTAATCAAATCCAACTGAACAAAAGTCAAACCAGCAAGATAATTTGTTTTCCAAGTTTGCAGCCAATCTGAAAACCACTGTGTGTGATCACAGGTGTTTTCTAAACTACTGACCACAACATCAACACCACTGCCTCAGTGAGAAGCTTAAACTGCTGTGTCAGAGTCTCAGTTTCTCACGCACTGATAAGAGATTTTTTAGGATTTTGAGATTTTATTATGTTTATGCTTAAAAGTATATTTCATTTAAGTTTTCTAAATGTGTTTGCTCTTTTCACTATTCAGCTTAAATAGAGAAGTATGAGTCTGTCTGTGCAAACTCAACAGGAAACCTGCATGCTGTGCAAACTCAAACAGGAAGTCTGCACAGAGCACAGTTTTATTTTCGCTCTTCCTGTATGTTTCTGAGTTACATGCTTGAGTATAAATAAACGCTGACAACTGCTGCAGGGGGGTGAGTCTCCGTTGAGCTCTCACCCGTGTGCACGTTAATTTGCAAACCTGTCTGAGTGTCAATTATTCTGACCTGAGTTGCATTACAGGAAAACTCCTGACATTTCTTGGTCCTCCGAGCCGGATGGGACAACCCTTTTTGTGTAATCCCACAGGAAAACCTCATCGAGTCCTGACGTCGTGAGAAGCCCACGCTGAAGTCTGTCGACAGCTCCTGTCTAGGGTACAGGATAAAAGACCAGAGACGTACAATTCGGGTTCTGGCCAGCGTTCTTATAAGTGGTCCACGACGGTGGGGGTCGATGAGGCGGACCTGAGAGACCGGCAGTGAATCAGCAACCAGGTGAATATTAACACTCTGACACACCTCGCGTAAAACGTATAGGCTCGCCCAGAGGGGCTGGTAGCATTTAAAATAAAACAGAGCTCGTCTGAAATAGGACTGGTAGCTCCCCTGAAGTGGGTAAAACTTGGCTCGCCCGAGAGGGGTTGGTAGCATTTTAAAATAAAGCAGAGCTCGTCTGAAATAGGACTGGTAGCTCCCCTGAAGTGGGTAAAACTTGGCTCGCCCGAGAGGGGTTGGTAGCATTTTAAAATAAAGCAGAGCTCGTCTGAAATAGGACTGGTAGCTCCCCTGAAGTGGGTAAAACTTGGCTCGCCCGAGAGGGGTTGGTAGCATTTTAAAATAAAATAGAGCTCGTCTGAAATAGGACTGGTAGCTCCCCTGTAGTGGGTAAAATTAGCGCGCGCATAAAGGTATTTATTGTTGTTGTTTTATTTTTGTTGGTGGAATAAGTTGATTTTACAGCACAATAAGGAGGCTGAACTATTCCACTAATTTGTTTACTGTTGGCCACCCAAGTACTGGTGAAGAGAGAAGAGGTCATGTTTCATCATATAAAGGTGACACCGCTTTCAAGAATAGCTTGAAAGTAGAAGGCCGTGTCAACTACCTCTCTCGATTCTCGTGCCAGAGAAGGTGCCGCAGTTGTGTAGTTGTAAAGGATTAAAATGGGTAACGAAGCTTCAAAACTCACTGCTGACGAGCAGTGGCTAGAGAAAAAATGTCCAGGCGCCGGACAAATTAGTGCATGTAGATGGAGAAATCCAAAAAAAAAAAGACTAAATGTCCCACATAGGAGGGAAAATGTAGCCCCTCCGCATTGACTAAATTAAAAGAAACCCTCCAAGCAGAAATAAATACTAATAAAAAAAAAAAAAAATCCTAAAAAGAAAACAAAACGTACACAAGAGTTGTAATGTTTTAAAGCATGGAAAGTGGAATAAACAAAAGGTTAAATTAAATTAGAGCTTATCTAATGTATTCAAACTAATAATAGGAAGGATAACAACCTGTAAACTGGTATTAACAATGAAACATAGTTGGCATGACGACCGTGCCTAGAATGAATAGAACGCATGAAACCAGATAATTCACACGAAAATATATTAAATAAAAAGAGAGATGCATAAGGTATATTGAGGCTGTGTCATTATTCAGCCAAGGAAAGTGTGTCTCCAGCTTGGGAGGGGGTGAAACTGCAGATCACCCCCAGCCCTGGATGGATACATAGTGAAATATTGTAATATACTATTGCTGTTATAAAAAAGGAAAAACAAAACAATAATAATATTAACAATGAGATACTATTAATAAGAAGAGGCACCTCAGTCAGTTATGATGTGAGGTGGATAATTGTTAAAAGTAGTCTAAATCAAGCTTAAGGTTTGCTCAAACTCAGTACAATGATATATGAGATGAAGAAAATAAGGAATTAACTACACTAATCAGGTGCATAGAGACACTTGACCTGCTTGTAAACCTGTCATCTTAGATGAGACTTCGTTAGGATGAAGAGCAAACCTATACTAACAACTAATGAGAAGCTGAATTAAATATGTGGACACTACCAAGCTAATGAGGAGCGGTGACACGCATGGAGATGCTGGTTTTGCTCACTACAATTGTATAAATAGAGTTTGAATTCATTACTGTGGATGTACAGTGAGTGACCTCTATATATCTTGAAAAGCATGTCTGAAATATTCGTATGAAAGCATATTTTGAGTGATTTTACCTGTGTGAATGCTGTGAGTAGTAGGTTTTGAGTGATTGGGTGTGATTTGTACAAAAATAATAAAAATAAGTAATAATAACACTACAAAGGTTCATAGTAGAGTGAGTGAACGAGTGGAAGTTTGAGAGAAAAGGCAGTGTGTGTGATGATTCCTGATGTCTGAAAGGGCTCTATTCAGGAGTGTGAGCGTGACATAAAGGTGTTGGTTTTAGATCAAGATTTAGTAGAATTAAAGAGGGTTTATAGAGTATGAATACAAAGAGAAACAAAAGAGTTCGATTAGTCTGCAGAAACAGAAAATATGTGTGCCTGTGGTGTGTCAAGACAGCCCACAGAGAGAAACAGAACTCTATGAATAGACTCTATGAATAGAATGAATAGACAACACATACTCAAATTGTTATATGTGAAATTATTTCTGGAAAGGGTCAGAAGAGATAGTTTGAATTTAGAACTCAGTGATATGATGCATGAATTAAACCTTATGGCAATAAACACTTGCAATGAAGAAAGCAGCTTACACTCAATTAATATGAACACAAAGCCTTGATGCCATAGGCATTTTGTTTTGTTTTTGTTTTTGTTTGTTTGCTTAGTAAGTTTGGAAAACAAATTTGTGATCATACTTGTGGATCACAGTGACACATAATGATTTGGGCATATGATTTGCTGATGCCTAGTTTTAGAGCTGTGAGCTATGAGCTTACACTGTCACACATCAGAATTGCTGTATGCTGTATCACGCGCTGACCTTCACAGCACCCCACAGGCTGGTGTCGTTGATATCTTTGTAGACTGTTCAGCGTCCAAAAGTAGCCTTGGGCGAAACTGTGTAGGTTATGCAGTAACCACAGCAGACACAGTTTTAGAAGCAAAGGCACTAACTTCCTCACACTCTGCGCAAAGTGCAGAACTTACAGCTGTTATACGTGCGTGTCAACTGCATGAAGCACAAGCTATAAACATACACACTGACAGCCAGTATGTTTTTGCAGCGGTACATCACTTTGCAAAAATTTGGCAGAATAGAGGTATGATTACTTCTACTGGCAATCCAGTGCAACATGGAAATCTTTTAAAGACACTGTTGGAAGTGATAACATTGCCAAAACAGTTAGCCTTATGTAAATGTGCTGCACACCAGAAACACAACTCAGAGGTCACTAAAGGCAATAACTTCGCAGATCAAGCAGCAAAAGCAGCAGCACAACAAACTATAGACACATTAATGTCTGACTCCTCAATGCAAATACCACTTGATGTGCTTAAAAACGAACAGAAAGCCGCACCAACTAGAGAACAAAAGAAATGGTTAAAATGTGGATGAGACTGACACAAAGTTCTCAGAAACTCACACCTTTTAAAATCATTCACGGTAGACCATTTCCACTACCAATCACAAATGAGCCCATAGATAAGTCAATAAGAGGAACTATAAGAGGAATGGATGACTAAATTACTTGAAAATAAAGAGATTGTTCTAAACAACTCTCCAGTGTCTTGCAGGTTGAAACCAGGTGATTGGATCCTGATCAAAGTACTCCAAAGGAAAAATTGGAGTTCACCAAGGTGGGAAGGTCCTTATCAAGTGCTACTCACCACACCTACTGCCTGCAAAATAGCAGAAAGACCATCTTGGATCCATCAAAGCCACTGCAAAAAAGTGAGTGACAACATAAACTAATAGACGCCGACGCCCCTGCACTCTGGTGATCCGAAGGTGGAGGGAGGGCTGATTGGGAAAATTCCCGCCCTTGACCTTCTTGCCTTTGGTCTACTCATCAGAGGTCACAGGTGTGTCTGGTCATCATGAAGACACTCGTCCTCCTAGTGGCTAGTGTTGCACTCCTGGTGAGTTTATTAACACTCACCCGAAAGAAAGAAGATGAACAACACCACCTGCAGACAAGATGGACACATGACGACTCACATCTTCGTGACATGACACAAGACCACATTCACCCATGGATGAACAACGCATGGTGTCGATATATACATGACAGCACACCCAGAAAAGACTGCTATGTTTGCTCCTATATGCCCCCAACGACACAGTACGCCACCTTGTACGTGAAGGCAATGGACATAATTCAAGCAAAGTGTGCCGCAAGCTACGCCAGCCGTGGGTATCAATTCCAGGGAATCGTGGTCAACCATGAGGAACCTCTCCAGATAGAACCACGAAACGGCACATGTGATGAATGGTTCTGGGTTGACCTGAAAGTGAGGCACAGAAGTAAGGCTAAATCATTCCCAGTCTTTCTTGGAAACAATGGGAATTTGAGCCACAGCCTATGCTACCGCCAAGAGAACGGATCCACGCCAATGGGAAACACCACCAACTGTAAAGCAGTACAGACACACGCTCCTGGAGGGCCCGTGAAGAGCAGCAACATCTCAAATGGCACCTTCTGGGTGCAAGGGATGGCCTGGGATATCCTTCCTAGGAATTGGACAGGTCAGTGCGCTCCCATTTTCATATCTGACCACACTTTCAAGATAACCATGGACGCCATGTCAACATCAACGTCAACAACAAGGAAAAGACGAAGCACCCCAGACCTCAAGCAGCATGATTCCATATGGGGTTCCGATGTCCCAGAGGAATTTAAACTTTGGACTGAAAGACAAAAGGTTCTGAATGCTTCATGTAAATTCAACGACGAACGGGATCAGGAGATTGACGCTCTGTGCATTGCAGTAATGCAACACAGGGTCTTGGCTCTTGGAAGTCCCTGCTGATTAAAGGACTTGTTTTTGTTGGTGTTATAATACTGTTATTGTGTTTTTTCACTTCATGTGTCATACCATGTTTGAATGGTATTGAAATGTTTACAAGTGGCCATAGACTGATACAATAAGCTATGAACTGTACATATACATATACATATGTACAACAGGAGGGAATGATAAGAGATTTTTTAGGATTTTGAGATTTTATTATGTTTATGCTTAAAAGTATATTTCATTTAAGTTTTCTAAATGTGTTTGCTCTTTTCACTATTCAGCTTAAATAGAGAAGTATGAGTCTGTCTGTGCAAACTCAACAGGAAACCTGCATGCTGTGCAAACTCAAACAGGAAGTCTGCACAGAGCACAGTTTTATTTTCGCTCTTCCTGTATGTTTCTGAGTTACATGCTTGAGTATAAATAAACGCTGACAACTGCTGCAGGGGGGTGAGTCTCCGTTGAGCTCTCACCCGTGTGCACGTTAATTTGCAAACCTGTCTGAGTGTCAATTATTCTGACCTGAGTTGCATTACAGGAAAACTCCTGACACGCACCTTGACTGTGGTGTGTCCTGTAGTACAGCGGTCCCCAACCTTTGTTGCGCCACAGACCGGTTTATGCCGGACAATATTTTCACGGACCGGTCTTTAAGGTGTCGCGGATAAATACAACAAAATAAAACTAGTACCGGTACCGAAAAAAAGAAGATTTATTCATAACACACGTGAAAAGACCCAGGAAAACCGAGTTAACGATAAAAACGATAACAAAATAACGCTGAAAACCGATAAAAACCCTGAAAACCACACCTGTACCAAAATCACACCTGAGCCTCAACTCTCGCGGCCCGGTACCGGTCCGAGGCCCGGGGGTTGGGGACCGCTGCTGTAGTACATTAATGTACGATTACATCCTTCTCCGCTACAGTTACAAACTGACCCTCCACTTTTAGTTACAAAGCTATTCAATTCAATTCAGTTTTATTAATATAGCACCAAATCACAATAGCTGCCTCTAGGTATTTTATATTGGAAGGTAAAGGCCTGCAATATTACAGAGAAAACCCCAACAATCAGAGGACCCCCCACTTGGCAACAGTGGGAAGGAAAAACTCCCTTTTAACTGGAAGAAACCTCCGGTAGAACCAGGGTCATGGAGGGCGCAGCCATCCTCCATAACCGGAGCTGTTTAAATAATAGCTGCATTCATCCATGACCCTGTGCACAAATATAACACTGACCTTGATACTCTGCCATGAAATTGTTGATGTTGTGAACCGTTTGGTTGAGGCTGTTCAGGCTCATCTGCCTCAGGTAGCTCGGTAAACTCTGGAACTCGTTCTCTGACACTTCAGACAGACTTGCAGATCTGGGAGAGGAATGGATGGAAGGTGACATGTCACAATCAAAGTTTTGAAAGAAAGACTGCAGGCACGCAGTCTGTAAGAATGGATAAAACTGAGTGAAATAAAGAAATTAACACATTTCATCAGGAGAGACAGAAATAAGCAACACAAAAGTTCAACATTTATTAAAAATATATACAAATGATATTTCATATCTAATATTTTAAATTAATATTCTTCTCTGCTACCGAGCACCAGCCTGATCTGTAACTTTGGAATGGACACACAATAAAAGCTACTAATTTAGAGTTCGTGGATTTAATATTGCCACCTATATCTATATTTCTTATTTTATAACGGGTCTGTCCCTTGTTACAACCTATTTAGTTTACCTGTGTTTCTTTTTGTCAGGCTTGACAGGTGGGTGTTCATTTGTCATTGTTGTCTTCTTCAACTGAGCCTGGGACACAAGCTACAAAATAAGAGGAAACAGCACGAGAGGAAATTTCACAAATTATAAATGTTATGTAACATTCATGTCAACAAGGAACATGAATTTATCTGCAAACAGCAAACCTATGTGTTTCAAATGTGCTTTTATGGGAATAAAGAAGACTAACTTTACAGATGTCCTGTGTGACAGAGCTCAGGTCTGGCATCTCCGGGGTGGTTGGCTCTTGGTAGTGTGCTCTTATACGAGGTGTCCCCAAGCTGAACTCCTGGGTGAGTCCATCCAACTCCAGGCTGTTGACATTGGGCTCCTTAGCCACCTTTTCATTCTCACTGAACTTCAGGATTTTCCCATTGCTCTGTAAATGACAGGTAAAACTTTGACCTTTAAACATGTTTCATTTACATTTTGATAAATCTCATCTGTGCAGAGGAATGAAAATCAAATGAGCAATTTTAGCTCATTTTTGGCTTCATGTAAAACAACAGAATTTGTTTGCTAGTAAGATGCTTTTAATTTTTTTATTACACTTTTTTTCTTAAAAATTTCTTGTGGTGAGACTCAAAATTAAAAAATATTTTGATATATTATGATGGACTGAAAACATTTTTTTAGAAGCTATATTAGTCAGTTACTATAAGAAGGAAGTTTCCCTTCTGGAGATTACAGTTCATTTTATTTAACCAACCTTTCATAAAATCTAGTCATATTACATCTGACTAGTCATATTGTTCGCCATAAAGCTGTGAGCATCTCTGGTTAAAAGTAAATGCTTTCCTGTTCGTCTTACACTTTGTAAAGAATTTCCCAAAGCAGACTCTAGGTTGGGCATCACTGGCATCTGCTTCTCCTCTAAACCTGTGGTGGATATATCGGGCACATCATATTCCCAGGTGCGTTTGAAACCAGCTGCCCTGTTACAAGGTGGGGATGGAAGATCCAAGGTCTGGGTGTCATTATCCGTTTGCATAACGGATGGCTCAGGCTGCTGTGTGCTCTAAAAAAATTAAATAAAATTAAAAAGGTGATGTGAAATCAAAATGTCAGAAACAAAAACACACACAGTTACATTTTATTTCTTACCTTTTTGGTACTGACTAGTCGGTTCACGTACGGCGTTTGAAATGCTGGGACTTCGGGTGTGGCAGGTAGGTTGCCAGGGTGACAGGGGAATTCTTGGTCATCAGTCTCTTGTGCAGTTGGAGAGGAGTGACCGTTTGTCTTTTTGATCTTGAATCCCGGAGTGCAAAACACAGGCGGCTCTGGTGATTCCAACTTTTCAGCTGAAGGTAATCAAAACAATGTCACACAGGAAGATATTTAGAACCATTTCACTGCAGTGCTTTCTCTTAACAGCCTGGTGCCGTTTCTCTACATGTGCTACTTTTATTTTTCAAAATACTAGGTATTTTAAATACATAGTATAGAATTTTTAATACCTTCAGGAGGCATCTTTGAAAAACAAGCAAAATTTCAGATAGAAAAATGGTGCACTGACAAAGCCTTGAGCTGTTTAATAAAAACAAATGCAGCTCCCGAGTACTTAAAGCTGATCATTTTCTTCATGTTTCACATTTTCAATGAAAAGCTCCCAAGCTTGTGGTCAGTGTTACTTTATTTCTCTTTTGGACGTCAGATTTCACTGAACAAAATGTTCAAGACTCTTTTTTCTTTATTTTTCAGATCCAAGTAGTGGAAAAATCTGCACAAAAACTGCACAAGTGTGATGTGGAAGCTTTTAGTCTCCACTGGCTAAACACTGGGGATTTTGTATCATTATTAAACTTAAGACACTGAAAACATAACCATATTCAAACATGCACTTTTTAATTAACAGGTAGCAGAATATGTCATGACATAAGATTACTTACAAATTACTAATAAATAAATAGTAAAATATTTTAAATCAGTCTGATGTATAAAAAGGGACTAGTTTATAATACTTGAAAAAACACTGAAAAACACTGTTTAGAAAATGTAACATGAAAATAAGTGCAAAAGGAAACATCTGATCATAAACTAAGTGCTGGATAAAGTCATGCAAGAAAAAGACAACTGAAGAAGAGAAACATCGAGTTTCCTGAATAGTAAAGACATCTGATTTCTTTACTAAAGATATATACTTTATACATTTGTGTGAAAAAAAAGTTTTCACTGAACTCTGTTCAGTTCTGTGAAAAGGTGAGTACACCGTTCCACAGAAACTAAGATCTTAAATAGCAGCTAATCAAATAGCATTCAGGGAGGGTGATTATTTGGGATCATCTTGCAGACACAGGTCCTGGACACCTTGAAGTCATTCATCAACCATGAATTTCTCTGTATGCCAAAGGATTTCAGCATCAAATGTGAGACCATCTGTACGACAGCCAAAGCTTGGCTGATACTGGGTCATGCAACAGGACAACGATCCCAAGCATATCAGCAAATCAACAACAGAATGGCTGACAAAGAAAAGAATCAATGTGTAACAATGGTACAATCAAAGTGCAGACCTTAAGAGAGCGGTGCATAAATGGCCACAGACTTGATGTTGTAAAGAAGAGTGGGCCAAAATTTCTCCAGGACAAACTGACAGACTGATAAAGTCATACAGACAATTACTTCAACTTATTGTCTGTATATTTACTTCAAGTTATTACTTAAAGTTATGGGTCTAGACGGGTTTACAAAGTACTGAATCATTGGGCGTACTTAGTTTTTAAACAGGACAGCGTAGAGTTTTGTGAAAACTTTCTCTTTTCCATGAGTGTAGATGACAGTCACCTATTGTGGGGTGAAGAAGAGCTATGAGGGTTGACAGTTTCATACCTTTTGTCTGCAAAATGTCTATTAAAGCGTTCACTGGTGGTTCAGTTGTGTCCTGTAATGGTCTGTTGAACAAGAAGAGACTCATAAAGCAGGATAAAGCAGTTTTACACAGTAAAGTCTTAAAGGACCTGCAGTAGTAACCCTACAAACCCTGCGTGTGGCCGGCAGGGGTCATTATAGTTCATACCACTCTACCTTGGGCGCTTCTCAGCCTTCTTGAACAGATTCATGGTGAAGTCATTGTTCAGACACACTGTGTGCTCTGTGATGCCAAAGTCATGCATCTGGGGTGTTTGGAGTTCGTAGTCATCCATTCGCAGGTTACATTTGGGGGTAATGGGCATGGGCGATGGTACAGATGCTTTGAGCGAGGGGTGAGGAAGGTTCATCTCAGGCATTGGGGGAACTTCTGAACACCACTCAGTCCCAGCCAGAACTCTCTTTAGGTGCAGTTCAGACAAACCAAAATCAGAGAGCTGCGGAGTTCGCATCACATCAGTGTTGGGCAGCTCTGGTTTTGGAGCCATTGAGGAAGGATTCCCTCCATTCTCCTCCTCCTGACTTTCCTCTTCTACCGAGTCGTCATCTGCTTCTTCATCTTTCGCCTCCTCCGCCTGATCTTTAGGCTCTATATAAGGAAAAGTCACAATAAGAACACCATAAATGCATGTCGCTTTTCTTTTAAGTGAAAAGAAATCATTACACATGATTACCAATGTTATGTAGTCGTTTTGCCATTGTTAATACTTACTGGTTGATCTCTGGGTGTCACAGGGAGCTTGGTAACCATAGTTCTCGCAGTGTCTCTTCAGCCTCTCGATGTCCTTGAAGACTTTCTGCTCCATTACTCTACATGCCTTAATGAAGCTGCTCGCCTCATTATTCTTTGCTTTCTGCTGAACCAAGGCATCCTGGATCTGTCCCTACCCGAGAAGAGACTAGAAGTGATGAGCATCCACCATTCAAAAATGAACCGCCCGACCAATTTACAATATTAGTCTTCAATAAAGATATTGCTATGAATAATCGGTTTATAAATGACACACAGATATTCCTTATGATGCTTGAAATAAGCGTTCAGTTAACAGAAGTCAAAGACGTGGAAAACCTTTGGCAGGTAAAGACTTTATATTATTCTCACTTCAGTGGAGAGTTCAACAATAGCAAAATGGTTTTACGCAATTTAATTTTTATGCCTTCTGAACAACTGCCTGAACAAGTGCACTCAGGCATTTCAAATGACAAGACTTGCTTTTAAAACGATGCTGGCCAAACTATATTTAAAAGACAGGCAATAATTAGAGAATAACCACATTTATCTTGGCCTTTTGAAAGGGTCTGTCTCTGAGTTGGGAGCCACTGTATAAAGGATGTAAAGATATAATAGATAATCGTGTATCAGCCACAGTTCTACCTTTAACATGTTAAATACAAAGTTTGCCTAAAGGGAGATTTTGAGTGCAGGACTTTTTAATGCATTTGGTTAATTTTACATAACGCATTTAACGATCTTTGTTGCAGCTGCTGATAAAATATTGCATTGTCGCGCTAACCTGTTTATATGAAGCTACCTTTAGATGAAATTAAAAAAAGGCGTGCTAACTTTTACCTTCAGGTTCCCTACGTCACAGTTCACTTCATGATAGGCTCGCATCGCTCTGGCTGTCTTTTCTGAAATAGAAAAGAATTCATTTTGAGATATGTGCGAGGACTTCACTGTAAGCGATTTAAGCAGCCTGTGTCAGCGTGTTTCTCACCGCTGTCGTCGTCGTCGTCGCCGCTGTTGCGGTTTTCAAATGCGAGCTGGAGCTTGGCAGTCTCAGATTCCAGAGTCACTGCCAGCCTTTTCAGCTTGCTGAAGAATTGTGTAGTCGAGTCCATTTTCAGGCAAAAGTCTGACACGAGCAAAAGCGCACTCAGTTACTCTGAAACCGACGTCAGACCTTCAAAGGCCGTTTGATTATCGTTTATCGTTTCTACGTCGGCAGAAAGAAATAAATTTCAATTTTGGCGCCTCTTCCGGTATTAAGCGGAAGAGACTTCTTCTTCTTCTTGGGTTTTAGTGTTTAACGTGCAAAGGGTTTTATTCGCGCCCCCTGTGTTAACAGACAAGGTAAAACTGACGAACGTTTGATATTTTTCTATTTGACAGCGCATTGTAGTGGCATAAGTATATGGTTACTTCTTCATATCGTGCTCTGCATTGTGACACTGAAATATTTATTATATTGTTTAATCATTCTCAATCGACTTGACTCCATTTCAACGTTGCTTTTGTCTTAATACTCCCTGACCTTTTATGCATCCTACATCAGAAGATGTTTCTGGAGAATTCAATTCAAAATGCTGTGCAGATAAACAGAATGGAACAGAGAAGGATATCATGTGTGGCAAGTATAAAGATTAGATGCACTTTTTTGTACAATATATGTTATTTTGAATAGTCTGCAATGCTATATTTCAGGATAAATAGAAGATGACCCCTCCTTTTATGTGAGATAATGCTCCAGGTCTATATTAACACATTCAGTTGCCTCCATTTTAAAGAGATGTCAATATTGTTTGGCTCCACATGCCCCAGAAATAACCCGGATAAAAGGTTAAATACTGAGACCATGCAGCCAGGAGATGGAGCTGTATAGACCCAGAGAAACTGAACCCAGGAAACCTCTAATGAATAGAGGATCTTGTGTTTGTTTCCACAGCCTGGATCTGCACTGGACTAAACGATTGGAAAATGACATGTACTATTTATACAGGTATTATGTGAAAATATAACACCTGCAATACATGTGCACAGGTGAACATGCACCTCTCAGCATTTCACAAATGTTAATCTAGCTTTACATTAATCTGTACGCATCACTTTTTTCTTCCTCTCAAGTTCAAAAAGGTATTGTAGGTGGAAGGCGCTTATCAGATACACTGATTGTATATAAATAGCACACTGTGAAGGTCAGCACAAACCTGCACACCAAACAAGTGAGGTGAGGTGTAAAAAGAACCAGAGGATTTTTGATCTGGTAAATGTCACAGTGATTTACACCAACTTCCATCATTTCTAAATCTCAACTGTTCATTTTCTCCTTAGATAACCTTCCAGAGGACAGCTCAGGAGCCATGGCGATGTTTGGAAAGGTTTTGGAGCCAGTGGGCTACATGCAGACTGTGAGGTTGGTTTTCCTCTTTGACATGATAATTCACATTGTAGCTATGCGAACTTATTGTTATATACAAAAGTGTTTATGTCTTTTTTGGGGGGGGCTAAACCAGGAGTGTCTTTACTTACTTGCTGTGCACAGGGTCTTGGTCCAGGGCATCTGTTCCTATCTTGGTGGCAGTGCTACACAAGAGGAGACTGAGCTGGCCAAGAAGAACTTGGACCACATCGACCAGGAGCTGGGAGCAACGAGCTACGGCCTGCTGAAGGACCAGGAGGTCCATCAGCTGGAGAACGACCTGGCTGTGGTGTACTACCAGCTGGGCACTGCGGTGAGAAAACTCTACGACCTCATAAACACAATTTTATGTGCAAGGTTGTGTAATATAGCTGAATAAATGATGCAAAGTCTAGAAAAGAGACTATATAAGCAAGTATTTCATTAGCAATGGTGATAATTTTTTTATATAATTATTTAATGGGTATGCAGATAAAATGAGCAACTGGAACATCATGCCTCAAGTTCTGGGATGTGAACATTTTATCTTTATTCACTGATCCCATGACAGGCAAATAAATAAATACATTAACATAAAACCATACACAGACTGAATAATCCACAATTAAAATCAAAGAAAATTAAAAAAATGCTAAAAAGAAATCCTGCCTGTGCTCTCCTTTTCTACTCAAAACACTTGTCTTACATACACCTATAGTCTAATATATGTGAAGTTTCCAACCTCTGGACCCTATTCTGACTGGAAGCAGTTTTATTTATCAAAACCTGGGCCAAATTTTCAATTGCTAGCTTCACCTTTAGTTCTCTAAGGTGAAATTAATCCTGGGAAGTATCTTCTTATCAAATTGTCTGAAAACAGGGTGAAGGACTTGGAAGCAGTGGTGGATGTAAAACAGTATTATGGCAATAAATTGACATATATAAAGCCTGAAGAGTAAAAATATTTAAAAGTAAAGCACAAAGACTTTTTTCCCCTAAGCTTACACTGGGACTGCATTTGAATTCATCACTGTGAGTGTATTATGTAAAAATATGTGACCAGATGTATGATTAAAGCATCTGCTCATTTCTACTGACTCGTATTAACAGCATTACGCCTTCTATTTTTCTCTTTAATTATTTCCGCGGCTAAGTGTGGCATTTGGTTATGTCATAAGTTTACAGGTATTTGAATTTGGTGCTGGTGGTGGATACGGTGGCAAGGTGGGGTGGTAACAAAAACACAGGGAGCAAATGAATTCATGGAAACGTTTACCCACTGTCATTTTCTGGGTGGCTGGTTATTTTTGGAGTGAACGGATGAGAGATAATGAGACTCTTCATCAGCTAAAAGCTGCCAAATGCGAGCGCAAACACCTAAATTGATAGAAAAGGTGTCGAGTGTGAGAACCGGAAAAGCTTTATGTGTCCTTGTCCAGATTATTTACTAACATTCTTTCATATTAAAGGAAAATGCCATGTTTTTAATTTGACCTGTAGTAAACTGAAGTATAGAGTTTATTATTGCCCAGAACCACTGGATTTTAGATGCACTCCATCTCCTCTTGTTTTAGGTGAGGGCCCAGTCAGACTTCACCAAGAAGGAGACTGAGGTGTTCCTGCAGTACGTGCAGGATTACCGGCTGGAGAGGCAGCTAACAGCACTCTACAATCGTCTAATGGGAGTGTCGGCACTGACAGACCAGCCCCCGCTGCTGGAGGAGGTCATACTGAGCCGAAAGCCCAAGCGCTGGGAGCTGAGCGAGTTCTGCGTCAAGGTTAGTGGATGTGCAATGCTGATTGTGGAAGGGTGGTGCTTGGTGTGGAGGGGTATTTGTGATTAACTCATTTGGCTGCAGGGAGTCGGGGTCATTAAAGTTTCATTTTTTTTCTTTCATTATGCACAGGCATGCAAGCCTGAGGTGATACAGCAATCTTATGCACAAATGCACACACACTTTTTTTTTGGCACATTTATCTTTGTGAGAACCTTCACTGGCAAAATGCATTATTTGGTCCCCTGATCAAACATAAACTTGCTTCGAACCTCACCCCCAAAATACTTCAAACAGCCCATTGAAGGACAGTCTGGAAAAAAAAAGAACTGGTCACTTTTTCAACACGCCCTCAGTTTCAAGGTCTAAAGCAGTTTGGTATCCTGTAAATACCATCCTCCATTCAAGTACAAACCAAGAGAAAGAAAAAAAAATGGCAGAAAATATAATTAAAAACTGGAACTTCATTATATAAGATCCAAAAATGAAGACTCTATGTTAGATGCAGTCACATAAATAACAGCACAAATATATCCAATCCCACTGAGAACAAGTTATGGAAAAAATGCAGGAGAGGAAAATGCAGTGAGAAGCACAGCTGTACAGGATTAACTATTAGTTTTCATAGCAAAAAAGATAAATGTGACAGAAAGGCACTGAGGTCCCGTGGGGAATGAAGCATGCTGCATCTGTCTTCTTCCTATGAAAATAAACTGAATATTTAATCTGCAGTGCTGTGACCTTCTCTTGTCTTTCTCGTGAGCTGAGTCAGCAAATTCCACCTTTGCCTGTGCTGGGAACAAATGTGTTCTGTCGCTTGTTTCGATGGATGAAGAGCTCAGGCTTTAAAGCTAAAATTAAAAAATCATTAGTTGCTTGTAAAGAAACTGAAAGGTTACTGGTTTTATTACCATAAAAGCATTTTCCTCCTTTATGCACAGAATCAAACAGACTTCTTTTTTTCTATTTCTTACATTTAAAAGTGACCTGATGGTCACTGTGGGTCCTTTAGTCCATCTGTCATTCCCCTTGGCAAGACACACAGAGCCAGTCTGCTACATAATGACTGTCCAATTTTACAGGAAATGAATCTCCCAGAAGTCACAGGCTTGTTTGTTATATAAAAGCAGTTAGATGATTATCTTTAAACCATAATTGGCTGCGTGGGGCCAGCACTGACCTCCTTGTTATAAACAAAATGTAAGACGGTGTTAAAGGAAGTGTGCACACTTTGCGCTGCTTGTCCATTTAGAACAGTTGTTTTCTTCAATCATCACCACAGTGAAGAGAAGAGTTTCCATCCAAGAAACTCAAATCAGTCCAGAGTCCACTTATTAAAGGGCTTAAGTGTGGATTAGCCTTAATGCTGAAGCAGTTATTGCTTGTAAACGGTGCCGAACGAGTGATTTGTTTGCACGTTTCTCTTTTCAAGGACTGATTTGCATAAGTGCACTTATATAAAAGCACGGCGAGCTCACTGATGTGAAATGATAGTTGCAAATTTGCCCTCATGCTGTGGTTTAAATAATAAAGTAACATAAACAATAAAAATGAGAAAACGGAGCTTATTTTGCACACAGTGTATACAGCTGCAGGCTTTACTTTGAGAGAAGGACATTTTGAACCAACTATAGTAATCAAAGTCATGGCTGCAAATCATGTGGTCAAGCCTGAAGAGCTCGACCTTGTTAATCAAAGAAACTACAGCCAAGTTTCTTTAACCTTGAAGAACTTATCATAGATAAACATATTTTAGGTGATAACGTAATCTGCTGTGATTATGCTTCTGCTGCTGAAACAAGAACCAAGGCGATGTCATTTTGTCTTAAACCAGACAAAATCTTACATCTACATAACATAATTACCCAAACCTGAAATAATAATGCTTTGATTATTATTAATAAGAACCCTCTGTGTTGTCACTAAAGGAGCCTGACTAACACTGGATATCCACGTAGTGCTTTTTTGGTGTAGGCCTTACTCATAAAGGTCAGGTTTGTTAAAGCCTTGCGAGCAGTGATTTTAATATGATTTACAGCTGTTACTCAGAAAGGTGACTGGGTCACAGGAGAACAGTCAGTTTGTCATGTGCATTGTCATTTTTTTCAACATACAGGGTTAGGGTGAGGGAAAAGGTGTATTTACACCATTTGAAGGCAAAAAGCATGTTTCTTAAAGAGCTGTTTTGTTCCTGTGGGTCCACTTTCTCAGACTAAAATGCTGGCTAAAGGATTTATGGGTCACAGACACTTTCACATGTTCAAGTTCTTTTTCTCCTCTTTCTTCTGACAGATAAATTTTGTCCTGGGCACCGGTCTGCTCTGCCTCTTCACTCAGGCTTCCCTAACAGGAAGAGACCAGGGTCTGCTTATCAAGAGCTGGTCTGACCGTATGGGCGCCCTGTACAGGAAAATGAAGAACACGGGAGGTCGCTGCTTAGGCTACTTCCTGGAGCAGGCGGAAGAGGATATACGGCAGCAGTTGCAGGAGGCCGTCCACAACCGATTGCCCCCAGACGAGGCGGCAGCGAGCATCCTGAAGACCCTGGAGAAGAATTACGATTGGCTGCGCTGGGCGGTGATGCTCCACCCTGCTGTGGGACCCATGGAGGAGGAGGAGAAGGAGGAAGGAGGAGAAAATGAAGGTGAAGCGACAGAACGACAGCCTGGCAATTTGCTCTCCGTGGCATCTGAAGCGCCTATCCCTCATGTGGTGGCGTGCTACCGGGACACACCCACTACACTGGATAAAAGCCGCATCCACCAGCTCATCGTGGATTTGGAATGGAAGATCCCCAACCCACCACCTGACGTGTACGCTTCCATAGAAGAAGACCCAGGCAGGGCTAGGCGCTACCTGGCTTCCCGCATGCTGAAGAAGCTGCAGGAGGGGTTGGGATCTGGTGTGGCCGTCCATGTTGTGCCGGGCAGGATGGAGATGAAATGCAACTTCCCTCAAGCCTCCTACTACCTCTACGAGTACAAACACCGGCTGGCCTCAGGCACCGTGTGTGTGTTTGGATGAAAGAGAGATCATCTGCTGGTCTCATGCACATGTTTCATAATTCTACTACACTATCAGCTTTAGATTTGTTGGTGGATATCTTGTGTACTATTGCCTCTAAATAAATATTATTTTAGAGAAAAACAACATGCACGAGTATTTGCCTTGCTTTATGGCTAAAGTCCAGTTTATTAAAAGTTGGGTCTTATCTACACAGATGAGCTAAAACATTACAACCAATCACAGATGAAATGATTCTCTGAGCTATATTAGACAATAAGTGATCTCACAGTCATTTTGTTGAATGTGGGAGAAAAGTTGCACGTGTAGACCTGAGAGTCTGTGACTAGGACCAGATTTTTATCATGATGGCCAGACAACTGGGTCGGAACACTTTAGTAACAACTTCCCTCAAACCTATTGTCACCAGGTGACAATAGGTTTGAGGGAACGTTTTTGGATTCACGTTGGCGCCGCCTTGCAACTCACAGGACTTTGAGGATCTGCCACAAAGTGCCAGATAACCACAGGGCAGAGCACAGCATATTAGAGAGGTGATCATAATTTTTTAGCTCATCATTTTAAAACATTTAAAGAAAATCTGAGCTGGACTGCATGAAGATTTTTATTAATATGGTCACCTGAGGAGCACAAGACCAAAATTTCTCTTTGTCTAATAGTTTAAAGCCAAATACCTGAGAAACTCAACATTTCAACAACCAAACATTAGTGTTGTTACTGTGCACAGTGCAGAGCTGTTAACATGGCAATAAATGTAGTTGCTGAGATCTGGGAATAAAAAGTTCAAAAAGGTTAAGAACCCAAGAAATCAGACAGTCACAAGTGCATATTCATGATTAGCCATACTACGACTGTTTTGAGGTAAAACATCCATCATGAACAGGAGCACTCACAGGCAGATCAAAGATAAAACAGTTGGTCTAAACCAGTGGTGGGCATTTCATTTTTCCAAGGGACCACATGAGAAACGGACTGTTCCAGATGGCCGCACTAATTATTATTTGTTATTATTGGTGTAGCCCTCCACAACAGTACGTAACTGTGATAACTATTTGAACAAATTGGCAATAATTTTACTGTATGCCTTTTGCATAAATAAGTTCCTCTTACAGCCAAATTACTGTAAAAGTACTGCTCTCCTTATTGCTTACATTTGACCAAATTTTTATTCTTTTGCCACAAATAATATGCACTGACTGAGTATTTTAGTATGTATGTAAAATCCAGTTTATTTCCATAACCTGTCTAAGAACTTACCCCAGTCTAGAGAAATCCTATAATAGCCGGAGTGCCCAGTCTCTTGTTGCTGCTTACTTATACAGCTGACGTAACAGAAACAATTTGCCTAGCAACAAAAGTGTCTAGTTTATAGCGTAAGTGTTGTCTTTCAAAATGAAAAAGATAGTGGAAGGGTGAAAGGCTAGCAGGCACATGTGCATACAGCCTACAGCAAAGATGAATTAATGATAAGTATTTCTTATGACCATAAGGATGTGAATGGCCAGATTTCTCTGTTTTCCATGTAAACACTAAACCAGGATAAGCTTCATTACTGGGATACGGAGAAGAAGGTGGCTGAGGTCAAATCCTTCACCATGTTTACTGTTGTTTATTACTGATAACTGTTGGATCAGCAGACATAATAATTCCTAGATTGAAAGACTTTAAAACGTTCCATAATGTCCTTGAATAAGAGTCCAACTGGCGTCCATGTGAGTGAGTCTCATGGTCCATGACGCAACTACCTAAAATGCCCAAGAAACGCGTCGTCCTTTTCAGTAATACTGTAATTCCAAGTGCTGTTTTTGTTCTTACACGAGTCCACCATCAGAGTTGAGCAGAGCCATTTTTTCCAAGTCCTTCCTGACATCTGGGAAGCCCTCCAGCGCATCCTGAAAGTCGTCCCAGGACAGAGAGAAACACTGGCAGTCGGTCAGTGCTTTCACTGTGGCCAGATGTTTGCCCTTGTTCAGCACACATGTCTCTGTACACACAGAAGGGTCCGTAAGACTGTGGTTAATGAGCAAATAAAATCTCATGACGGGGATGAGATCTGACAATTAATCCTAAATTAAAGCTGAGCTGTCCGAGGGAGGGCTGCTAAGCTTTAAACGTCGCAGAGATCTGCTGCCAAAAAGATCTGGAAGTGTTCACATGTAATGATGGAGAATTAAAGAAGTCAGCCAAATTGGCAAAAAAAGAGAAGATTTAATCACTTTGATTCAACACTGTTCTTCTAAAACACAAATGGCAACAAAAAAACAAATAATAAATATTCTGCAGAGGAAATAATTTGGAAACTTTTCAAATTAAACACATGACACACGCCTAAAATTGAACCCCTAACCATCACAGTCACTCTGATAAATTAATTCAATGTAGTAGTTTATTTTTTTAATTGTTTTGCAAGGCCTGTCTTAGAGCTCATGAATTATTATTAGACACCGGCAACAACTATATTTGAGTAAATCTAACTCACCTCCAAAGAAGTCTCCATCACACAGTTCCCTTTCATAGGAATCGGTCTCCACAAGGACCTGGCCGTGATCGATGAAGAACATGCGGTCGCCCGGGACATTCTGTCGGACGATGATGTCTCCTTCCTGGAAAACCTCGTACTGCAGTTTGAGGAGGACGGTGTTGATAAAGCTTTGATCTCTGTTCTGAAACATCGGCACGTTTCTCAGCAGCCGGCTGCACATCACTGTCACAATTTGCTGAAAAATACACACAAATGAACAAATACAAAGCTTGGTATGACAAATGAAGATAGACGTGAGCTGAGAAACAACAAATCACACTCAGTTCAGGCAAGATTAAAGAATGAATGAAAAACAGATATTTATGTACACTGAGTGAATGTGACCAAGATACACAAAAGCATAACTGTGAATCTGTATGTATGAGGATGACATCTCATATAGATATCAATATGAGATCAACCAAAACAAATCAATCTCAGCCAGTTTGGAGATTAGCAATAAGCTCATCTATACCTCTTTGAGTGCTGAGGACACGGTGTCCATGACGTCCTTCTCATCAAACCACTTCCCTCCATAGCGAGCCTGGTAGTAGTTGTTGATGCGAAGCTGCAACTCTGGAGGGAGCTTCATGAAGGTCATGTAGTGCTCCAAACGGCTCATCTGTTGAAGATAGATAGAATATATTACATTAGATTACCATGTATAGATTATATCATAAGTTTTAAATATATGACTTGAACAATTGAATTCAGAATAACGATAAGTGATTACTGGTCAATAAAAGTTCAATCTAACTACAAAAATTCTAAATTAATAGGGAAAAAAATTCATTAAAAAAATTACATATATTGAAAGGAACTCATCAATATATTTTCACTACTGCTAATTTCTATTATTTCCGATAGAATTCAGGTAGAATTGACAGAAAGTAGAGGAATGACAAAGGTTTGGTGAGCCAGGAACTAAATCATGGTTTTAGTTGCTTAGGGCATCTTAGCCAAGCAGAAAGTATATACTGTGCAGTGCTTCCCCCCCTGTTTTTAGTCGGTTTAACCTGTTTATTTCTACACTGTACTTGCTGTTTAAGGAGTATAAGTGTCACCCATGAAGACCTTGCTCTTGTACTCCTTGGCCGCTGGGTCAAGGTTGGCGATCATGGCTGTCGCATTGGCCACGAGGACGGTGTACATCAGACATCCGGACACCATGCTGACCATGACGATCCACATTTCAACATAATCTAGAGAACAAAACAAAGACATGCCAGTGCAGTTGAGTGTTCACATCTGAGGGAGAATATAGATCATATTTGCTTTTTAAAGTGGCAGAGAAAGAAAACTTAAACTCCTAACTTGTTGGAGCGTCCATAGAGCCATAAGAGAGAGCAATCATCTGGGAGAGAGCTCGGAAAACACCCCATGAGTACTTAACGATGACCGTGGCATTCTGAAAGGAAAGGTTCAATCATTATTGTCTATTATTTATCATCGTAAGACAGGCTTCTAGGTTAACATTGTTAATTTTTTTTCTCTTTTTCTCATTATTGCATTTTTACAGTCCTTAATTGTCTACATTGTAGACAAAGTGAAAGCTACAAAACACCTCAGTAAGCACTAAAGTGTGAAATGAGCTTCACCATCAGGTTTTCTTTGCGGACCCAGCAATCGTTGGGAAACTCCTCCAGCATAGGCACAAAATACTGGATGCATCCGTTCCAGTGGCACAGCAGGAAAATCATAGTGAAGAGAGACATGATGCGGATGAACAGGCGAACCACCTCCAGGTTTGCATTTGACACCTGTCAGGAAAAGGGTACACGACACTTGGTCAGCAGGTAATACACAGCATTACACTGTACTGATAGAGTGTTTGACCGAGTGGACATCTTTACAGCAGCAAACAGGGTGTACACTTGTTTTAGGGTCAGCCAGCTCTTTCTACTGTATTAAGGATTCATATGAATGTTGTTGTTTTGGGGTGTGGAACAGCCATGATTTAGTTATTTATTGGGCAAGCTTGAAGGATCAATTTGACCTTTTTATCGTTCTGGTTTATTAGAACCCAGGTCTTACTTTAATAGTTTTGCACATTGTTGAAATATACAACATTGCACGATCACTTCAATACAGCAAGGTCAGATGGTACGAGAAACATGAGGAACTAAGCTCCAGCAGTGAGCCAGCAGTTTAGTCAGATTATCTTAACCACCTCATTTGTTAGCCCTGTGATGGGTCTGGCGACCTAACTAAGGTGTACCTTGCTTCTCACCCTATCACAGCTGGCCCCAACCCTACACAAGTGGAGAGTAAAATATATGTAATGGACTTTATTTGCAAGTAAAATAATGGTAATTGCAAAGGAAGGCTGAGAGAACACGACTGCTGTAAGAAGACATGCTCAAAGTTGGAGTGGGACGTTGATGTGTGAACTATGAGGAACATGTGGGCTAATGGTTTAATCATTTTCTTGTGCAAATGTACATGTTTGATCATTCAACTGCTTGTATTTCTAGCTTAATGTGACTTCAGAAAAAAAGATAATGGTTTTTAATAAACTCAAAATATGCTCTAAGGACAGATTTCTTGATCCAAACCTAATTTACCAGTCAGTTAAAAGCACACTACCCACAGATATTTATGCCACAAACTGCCACAACGGACAAGAGAATAGACGAAAAGCTTACTGCAACAAGAACACCTCCAAAATGCGAGCGATGTGTTGATAAAACACTACATTAACCCTCAGCCTGCCATTCTAACATGATCTGATTCCTGAACAGAGACCAGATTTTTGGCTGCAAGATCTGGTAGCAATGAGACAGGCAGCTTTCATCAAAAGAAAAAGACAGCTAAAGGACAGCATAAAGTTTCCAGGATTTATGGGAGCCCCCAACAAAACACACACTACAAACCATTTATTATTGCAACTACCAGTTTATAAACAAACATAGATTAATGCAATAAAAACGCCTTGCCGGAGAGATAAAAGTGTTGTTCTATATGAAACTGTCATTATATTGACCATTTGTTACGTAAACCCATGTTGATTGAGCCCAGTGTTTCTGTATTTACTGTTTACTAAACACCGCTAGGCAAATTCACTTAGAAAATAAGCATATTGCCCATCAGTGCACGAGCATGACATTGCTAAGTGTCAGATTTGTCACTAGAGCCCGGTGTCGTAAAGTATCAGCAGCAGGGAGGAGAAAGGCTGATTGAATTTCAGAGGTGAGCTTTGACGACTATCTGGCATTTAAACTTACTTTCTCCACTTCGTTGAAGAACCGGACCAGCCTGGAGACTCGAGCCAGCCTGATTAAACTGAGGATCCGCACAAACATCAGTATCCTCATCATCTTGTTGGTCTTGGAGGGGTTGTCATCGTTGTGGTAATGTAGTCCCTGACATTGTACATTAAAAATGCTGCAATTAGGATCTTAATCCACCTCATTTGCTCATTTACAACTTTGCTTAATTAATAAGTGTCAGTAAGGCTTTCTTGCTTTCCTATGTGCTAACATGTACAGTACAGAAGAAGTACAGTGTTGGCTTTTCCTGCCTCTTCCTCTTTATTATTACCGCAAACAGCAGTATGTAGCCAATTGGGAAAGC
Organism: Pelmatolapia mariae; assembly: GCF_036321145.2. Taxonomy (NCBI): domain Eukaryota; kingdom Metazoa; phylum Chordata; class Actinopteri; order Cichliformes; family Cichlidae; genus Pelmatolapia; species Pelmatolapia mariae. The sequence goes on from NC_086241.1 coordinate 27,599,624, forward strand.
TGCAATAACGTCTGGAATGAACCATGTCCTCAGGTAGCTGACTCGGATCCGCTTGATATCCAGAATTGCTTCCTGTAAAACAGAACAGAGCAGCAGAGTGAGCAGATAGATGAAGACGCCGTTCACCATGTGTTACAATCGCATGTATAATTTAACACTCGAACTAAAACAATATTTGGAGAGGTAATCCAAAACTCAGAGTGAGTGTGATGTCAGACGAGCTTGGCAGGGTTCTGAAAATGTTACAGAGGCACATGCATCAATATTTCAAGCAGACCGAGAGTAAATCTGGCAAAACCAGATGTGCGGTCGAGAATAAACACAGGAAAAACATCACAGATGGGCCATTAGGAAGACAGAAGTCACGAAACACGAGCCAGCGAAAACAAACAGGATATATTGCACATAATACTTAATTTGAAATGTTATACTTCTCATTCATCCACAACATCATAATCCCCGTTATAAAATCAAACAGCAGTTGCCGTTTTCGCCCGTGTCCAGGAGTTAAGGGGGATGCCGTTAATCTAGCCTTTCGTGTATCGAGCAGATTACAGATGGTGCAGAGATGGAATGTATGTGCTCGTCTGCACCCGGATTATAGACTTCCAGATTGTGTCTGAAAATAGAATATAGCCACTCTCACCTCTGCGTCCTCGGTTATGATCCCCGTCCGGAAATTCAGTGCCACATCTATTAGGAACAAAGTGTCTGAAAACACGTTAAAGCCTTCCCATGCCAGCCCGCTGTTTCCGTCCAGAAAGGCTATCTCCATGGGAATCCCAATCAGGTTCAGAAATGTGATGACCATCATGATCAAGATGTAGTAACTCCTAGGGGAGGAATGACCACAAAAACATATGTGTGACTTTCCAGTAACTCTTATTTTCCATGTCACAGTGTAGTGGAAAGTCTCACATCATTTGCTAGAAGAACTCATTAGACAGCCGGTAAGGCAAGCCGATTCATGCACACTAAATACTCTGATAATGTAAGTGTACATCTCCTCAGCCAGGGTACGATTGCCAGGCTCAAATAACTCTGCTCTCTGATCTCAATTGTTTCATTCCCTCTCTAATTTCCCTCCATCTGATCATCTTACAGACTAATATTAGCAATCCTGCATATATAATACAAAACCAGCTCTCTGTGAAAACGCTTTCCTTAAAGAAGTCATTTGATAGGTCCGTATTTTTCTTCTAACTCAGTTATTTCTTATAAACCTTGGATCGTTCTTTTAGGTTTCTTGCGTCACTTCAAAATGTACTTGTTTCCTTTTATCCTAAAAATAATGCATCTTATTGTCGGCTTTATTTCTAAGGCTTTCTCTATTGTGATATCAGAAGAAAATCATTCTCAATGCCAATTAATGACTGGATGAATAAATACTGTTTAGCATTTAAACAACTCTAGTCCTTAAACACACTAGAAAAAAACACTTTAAAAGTTTAAACTAGAGGACCCAAGAGGAATTCCTCTTCTGTCTCATCCAACAATGGTGTGAACGGTGTGATTTATGGAATATGGTAAACTTATGGTACTCAGTAAATCTACTGGATACAGTAAATCTATACGCAGTATCTATATTTGTTTTCATTAATGCACTTATTCTAATGATAGGAACAAGTTAATGCATTGCACCTTTGTATTTCCAGTAAATACTCCAAAAACTGAACTATAAAATGTATAATTATTCATTTAATGTAAGGGAGAAATTAAGTAATCGGTTAACTATAAAAACTTACAGAGACAGACCAAAGAAACAGTGGAAGTGATATGCATGACTGACCTCAATCTATCAGATATATTAAATACCTCATGAGGCTGAAAGGGTGAATGACAAAGACTCCACTCTCCAGCTGTCGGATACACTCCTTCTCCACGGCCACCTCGCTGCCGTACACGTACAGGGACTGTCTGTTCAGTTGCGGGAGAAGCAGGGCTCTCCATCCACAGTTGGCTTTGGTGCATGCTACGTTGGGACCTTTCAATTTCTCCATGGCCAACTTTAGTTCCCTGTGATCAGCCGAATGCCATCCTCCCCTCTGCTACTGCTGCTTCTGCCTCTTCTGAGGATAAGTAGAGCCTGACTCTACCAGCTCTGACCTCTCCTATTGGTCACAAGGTAATATTCTAACAAGGCTCCCAACCTCAGGGCTTATTGAAGCTGTGCGGAGCGAGGCGAGTGGATACCCGCCTTTCTGCTCGATCCCTCCCTCCCTCCCTCCGCACCCTCTCCGTCTGCCTCTCTCTATTTCTGCCCCACTCCACCCCTACACTTCTTTTCTTTTTCACCCAGCTCATCAACTATTCAGTATCTGTGTCTCATCCCCACATAAATCAAGCCGTGTCAAGAGGGCAAGGTCCAGCTCACATTAATACCAAAGACAATGATGGGTGTGTGCATGTACAGGGGATGGGAAGGGATCGCAATTATTGTCATGTGAAATAGACATCTGGCAACATGTACAGGGACAAGTTCAACCTGGGCCACCTCTAACTAGGGATGTAATTAAACCCTGTACTGTGTTACCTGATGCTGTACATATGCACGCAGCTTTGAGCCAGCTCCCATGTTGTTTGTTTGCACATATCACATCAGTAACAGAAAACAAAACAAAGGCTGAAATATTTATTTCCCTGGATGACAAAGTGGAAAATTTGGAGATGATTTACCTGGATCTTTTTTGAACTCTGTTGGGTGGGTGGGATTCATTGCAAACTTGTTACTTTAACAAACGAAAAATAAAATTGATATTAGAGGTTGTGCCAGCACAGTGGGATTAACTTAGAGACCGTGTCAGTAAGGTGAATTACTGGCAGCTTAGGCCATGGGATGTGTCTAATAATGTGAGCTACATTTTATGCGATGAAATCTTTTTTAATAACTTTGTACAACTGTCCCTGTGGAGAAGGGTACAGGAAACAATAAAAGTGGTTGTGTATAAGAAAATTCTCTCTGTTAGAGTCCAGACTTTGCAGATTTGCAAGGGAAATGCTGTTGACGTGATTGATGTGTGTGTGTGTGTGTGTGTGTGTGTGTGTGTGTGTGTGTGTGTGTTAGACCTGTGCCAACCTGTCCAGGTGCACAGTGTCTTTCCCTCAGTGTGTGTCCTAAAATAGGCTTCAGTCCTTTGTGACCTCAAATGTAAAAAAAGACTTTTACGAGATTATTGGATGTCATACTGATGTAGTTTTCACTTTCACTGACATGTAAGTATTAAGCACTAAATTCAGGCTACATGTCTTCAAATAATAAAGCAATGTCTGGCAGAGATCTAGTTGAGTGACGGTGACGTGTAGGTTTGCTGAAATGATTACTGAAACCAAAAACTAATAAATTAATAAAGGTGAGGAAGGAATTTAGTTTTTACGACATTCCAAAAACAACATAAATTGCTTTTCCAGTGATTTTCTATGACTAAGAATGTATTATATTTTTTTCTTGGTGTATTTGGCTATGGTTAATTTAGTAAAGTTAAGTAAAACAATATTAATATAGGATACAAACACGGATTTAACACATTCCACACTCTGTAAGCCAAACCATTTACCTCAACTTCCAGTTCTGGCATTAAAACATACACAACACATTCAGGACATCTGTAGTTCAGGAGGTACATTTGGTTGTCTGCTAATCAGAAACTCGGCCGGTTCATTCTTTTTCAAGATACTGAACCTCAGATTGTCCCCGATGCATGCTTTGGATGACTGCATGGTTGTTAGAAAGCCATGACAAAAACAGCTCAGTGAGTAACCCAACCTGCAGTTTAGTTGCAACTGCCCTTCTTTGTTTTCAGTGTATGTCCCAAGTTCTCTGTTTCAAATACTAATCAAACAATAGTAAAATAGGAGGCCTACATTTGTCTTTCAACAGAAGCTACTGGAAGTTTTCTGCCAAGTGGACATGAAGGCATCGGGCGATCAGGACTCAAACTGTGGCTCTCCACCCGTCTTCCATTTGTGAACACCAAAACAGTATTTGCATCAAATTGAGCATAAATTGCAGACATCATATGCATTTATATATGTGTTATATACACAGTAATACTGTGGAAAGCACAGCAAAGACTGCAGAAAATGGAAGTGCATGTATCACAGTACAGAACAATATGCTTACTTGCTTATTTATCTAGCACACAGCTGGCCCTCAAACTAGAATAAGTGACTCAGTGCCTCTGCTTACGCATTGCTTTGTTGTGCTGACGCACAATAGGCCCAGTAGACATGTTGAAGCACACACATACCTTTCAGTACTGCAAGTCCGAAAATGAACATTTTTCATATTCCAAAACTCCCGAGGCAACATTGTGTATATTGCGCCCACCAGCAGCAACTGCGTCTTACATAACAGAATATCTTACAGAGTTGTGTAGAAAAATAAAATCTGTGCAGTGCTGATGTTAATTTTCTGCGTGTACACGTTCTTGATCATTACTAAAGTGTAAGTTTTATAGGTAAACTAATCAATAAATAATCAGCACATAAGTTAATGCTTGAATATTCAGCACTGAGAATAATTTCAGCATGCATCTAACAAGTTTACCATACATTCACATACTGTACCTGTCTGCCTGGTAGTAATACAGTACTACAGTTTCTATATTTCTCTTCGCCTTTGTTTCTAAGTACTACATTTCCCAAAAGTCTCTAACACCGCACATGACATAATCACGTGACTTTGACACGCGACCACGTGTTTCCCGCATGTTAGTTTCATATTGAAGGTGAAGCGTCTGTGTACCAGCGGCAGTGTCGGCCTCCTCATACAAGTAAGAGAGCGTTACACAGTATAGCTTAGCTACGTTAATAACGAGCAGGCGGCTTAATTGCTACATTACGGCTTGAGTAGGTTTGGGCGAAACGTTTGTCTGCCATGTTGTATGTTGTGTGTATGTTATTAGTTATGTCACCACTGTTAGCCACCGTGAGCTAACTTTGTTAGCTGACAGTAACATTACGCAACAAGGCTTAGATAAAGCTAGTAAACCACAACACTGAGGCAAACAGAGGGTTTGTGGTTTTTTTTTTTTTGTTGTTGTTTGTTTGTTTTAAATTATTATGAGCACCTCTGTGAAGGCTCGGATGCTTCAGAGTCATGTGTTGTGTGTTGCATGTGGTGACTTTGCCGGTTGACCTAATCATAACTACATAACTACCTTATCATTGCATCAGCTCAGCGCCCTTCAGCAGCAGCATAAATGTAATGGTAGGACGTTTCACTAGTTGATTAGCAGTTTTATGAAACGTCATAATGAAGCGACACCAAAAAAATATAAAATAGTGGCTTACTTTGGCGAATCCTCACACTTTTCTTTTATTTAACTGTATTTTGTATCATTATGAGCTTTTTGGTTGGACCGTGAGTGTTTGGAGTATTTTAGTGGCATTGCTTTCCTCATCCTGTGTTCTAGTCCTCAAATATCAATTTGTCCTTTGTCGAATATTAAAACAAAGCTAAAGCAATTCATGGGATCACAGTCGGTTCACACCTCTTTATTTGACATGTGAAGAAAAATTCCTGTTGCATATTCCAGCATCCCTGTGAAAAGTGTTTGTCAGCTGATAAAGACTTGTGTAAATCTAAACGAAGCCTGAGTGAAAATACACGCATATACTCAGTGGTTAAAGTTTGCCAGTCCTCAAACCTCATTTCATTTCCTTGTTTCAGTCAGAAGATGTCAGCCCTGTCTGCTGCCAGCGTCGAGTCTGCAGCTGTGACTGAGAGCACACAGCAGAAGAAGCCACTGAAGCCATGCTGCGCATGTCCAGAAACAAAAAAAGTCAGGGATGCTTGGTGAGGAGCTGGCCAGAGAAATTGAAATGGTCTTCTTGTTTTAAGTGAGAATGTTTATTCATCCATCATGTTTGTTTCCACCAGCATCATTGAAAAGGGAGAGGAAAACTGCAGGGACCTTATTGAGGCACACAAAGACTGCATGAGGGCACTTGGATTCAAGGTCTAACTAGTTCTTCTGTGCGTGCTTGTGTGGTAAGTATTGAATAAAACCACTTCAAACAGTCCCAGTGTTTTAATTTTTCTAGAGAACTAGAGTCATTTGTAGCATTAAATACCACACTAGAACATGAGTGCACCAACTTGCACAATGTTACTGTCAGCTTTAATATAAATATAGAATTGCAAGAACTTTGAGTGACACACATTTATCATTATTATTATTGATACTGTTGAAATGAAACTTGCATGTGATGGGTGCACACTGAGTTTACATGCCACTAGTTGAATGTGCTTTGACAGCCTGAATATATGTTTGAATAGAGTCAGTGTGGCGTGAAAGTGGGCACCTGACCTTTCTGTGAACCATGAAAAAGCCAGACCTTACTGTAGTATCAGCGTTATTTGTTTATACTGGGTTTAACGGCTTTCCCCTTTTGCCAGGGCAGCTCTTTTTAGGGCAGCTCAATTTAAATAAAATATCTTCCAGATTTTCACTTGCATACAGTGTCAGGTGTGATGTAGTAGTCATGTGAATTGCTGATTGTGTGCATTTTGGTCTCTTGCAGTGTGTTGCTGTGTGTGGAAGGTGACCCTGGGTATTTGTTTCTTCGCTCCCCCCCCCCTTGCACTCCTTATTTATACCTTTTGTTGGATTAACTGTGCGAAACTATTTTTTCAAGTCTGCAAAATCTGAGAAATTCTGATGTGAAATTGAATAAAAATCCTATGCAATAAACTTGTTGTGAAGGTTTTTTATTAGTCGTGCACTCATCTTAAGGTTTGCATTGAAGATCTGTTCTGCCAAGGGAAACGGTTGCTTGCCACAGTTGCTGTTCCTGGTATGCACTTACAGTTAAAAATAACTCTTGCCCCTGCAAAGTCAATACTTGGCATATCTGCATTCTTTTTCCACAGTGTGTCACTGTCACTGAAGTGTGCTTGGCTGTAGACGTTATTTTCACACTTTGAAAAAACACTTAAAAGGAATGCGATAGTGTATTGGAAAACACTCCTAATTCACTTCATATTATGCCCACACTGAAGGGAATATATACATACATAATTATGTATATGTATATCATTACATATATAGGACCACTTTAAACATAGTAAATGTCCCTCAGTAGTCATGTAGGAAGTGTTTCTCACATCTCTGTAGGCTGACAAGTGTAAAGTAAAATTATTAATATAAAAGATTCAATACCGTACACAGGCTGTATAAACAAACTTTCCTATTAACATAAGTTATGTTACAATTTACGTTTTCTAATTTAATGTGTTTTATAATTTTGTAGTTTGAAACTATTATGTTATGTATATGTTGCCAGTCAGCAGTTTAAAAGTCACCTCAAATCATGTCAGATTTTTAATTCAGTGCATGCTTATACTAACTTAAAATGAGAGATTATCTGTTCACTTAGCTAACATTCATAATTTTATGTCTGCAACAAATTAGAGAAATCTTACACAGAAGGGTGCTCATGGAGAATGCAAAAACCAAAGCTCTGTTTCTCAAATTAAAAATGAAGCAATTGAGAAATTCGCCTACATTTATTGCTTTCTTCTTTTGCACATGATCCACCTCTCCGTCAGGTTACATGAAATTTGGCCGAGTTCTTTTTATGTTATCTGGCTGACAAACAGACAAATTGCACTGAAAACACACCCTCCACCTTAATGGGAGGAAAAAGCACATCTGGCTGTAACTTTTATTGCACCGAATTTAAAATCCTTTTTTTGATTACACTATCTCTGAACATTTGGTACTGCAAACAGTGTGTCTCCTTATTGCCAATATTGATGTTTGGCTGATATATTGGTTCATCACTTACAGTACCCTAAAGGAAATCATAGACATAAGAAGCCCATCTAGCTTTCATCTGCTTTTATTCACTAGGATTCAGATTACTGTCCTCCTGTCAACCAGAGACAACTGGCAGGGCAACAGCGACACAAACAGCCAAACAGAGAGAAAGAAAAATCTGTCAAAAACTGGAAGCACTGTTCCTGAATATATGGAGTTCTGTATTCTTGTACCTTGAAAATCAACACTTTGCTCATTTTCCATTGCAGTTTTAATTTTAAAATAGCATTCATTCTTATTTTCACTAAGCAATATTCTTATAGACTGATATTTAGTCCCTGTGAGCTGTCCACACACTGAGAGCCGGATATGTGAGGCGATGTTGGTGTGTGTTTATACCTGAAATCTGACCTGAGCTGCCATCCTACTTATTACAGTGTCTCTAAATATGCACCAGTAGAGCCACACTTCCTGCGAGCAAACTGGACTCAGTGAAGCCTGTGTGAAACTCTGAACCCCCTTGGAGGAACTTCTTTGTCGGATAAAAAAAAAGTGGGTGACACTTTGTGAGTCTCTCTGAGATACTACTTGTTATAGTCCCTCTTCTCCCTCCTGTTTCCTGCCTCCCTCTCCCCTCTCTGTCTCTCTTGTGCTCTCTTTCTCTCTTTCTGTTATGTTAAGTAGCAGGCCTGCTTTCTGTCTGCCACTCTGTCCTCCTTGGGTTTCAATTCCAAACATGGTTATCCTTCTAGGGCCCTATCGACTCCCCCCCCCTCGCCTCCCTTATCCCTTTCTCTTCCAGCTGTTGGCTCTACAGTGCAGGCCAGAGGGTGAGAAAAAGAGACAGAAAAGCACAGCAAGAAAGACTACGGGAAAACTTGGAAGGGAAAGACGGGGCGAGAAGCCAGAGGAGAGAGGAAGGGACGCATGATGAGAGGAGAAGAAACAGAGGAAACCCATTCCAGCTGTGTTTCTGCAACAAATAGAGTCGTGATAACATCTTCACGGTGAAGAATTTTCTGCCGCTGCACGCCAAGGGAACAAACAATTACCTCTGACATTTTTGGTCAGTATCAGGCTGTTTATTTTTAATCAAGCTGTAATCCAAACAGATGATCTAGTAATAGGACAGAAACAGCACTGAGTTTGAGTGGAAAACAAGTCTTATTGGTCCCTTCTTAAAAAAACCCCACAAAACAAACAAACTTTGCTTTGTGCACCAAGAGCCTTTCCAGAACTTATTCGAAAAGATTTAAACATGAGTGCAGACAACTCTAGCCTGCTGGACAGCCTGCTCTTTCCCCCTCTCTGCGATGGCTGGAGCAACAACACAGAGGGAGCCATCTACCAGCTGGGCAACACCATCCTGTTTCTGGGCTACATGGGAGGAAGCGGGGCTTATGGGTGCCTCTTCATCTTCGGCTTCCTTTGTCCCGGTTTCCTGTGTCTTCTTCTGTGGGGATTGCTTACAGTGTGTGGCCTGGATGTCTTCACCTGGAACCTGCTTCTACTGCTGGTCTGCTTGCTTCAGCTCTGTCACCTCCTTTACCGGCTGCACCAGGAGGGCATACGAGGTGAGGAGCTGGCCTCCCTCTACCAGGCGGTCTACCTGCCCCTGGGCGTGCCTGTCCAGGTGTTCAAGGAGATTGCAAAGGCTTTTGAGAGCAAGGTGCTGGAGCTGAAAGCAGGAGAGACTTATGCTGTGGAGGGAAAGACCCCCATTGACCAGCTCTCCTTTCTGCTTTCTGGAAGGTGAGTGAGTGGGCAATGTGTTTGTGTGTGTGTGTCTGTGTGCGCAGACGATTACACTTTGACACACATCTCCAAGATGGCACGCACTCTCAAGTGTGGCCATAAAACACATGTAAAACACATGTAGCACTACATTTTATTATATCGTCTTGTGATGCACCACTTTGAGTTGCCAAGATCCCTGCTTTATGACTCCTGGTGGGGGCGTTTTACAGAAAAATCAGGCTAATGAAGTGGCAAACAGCAGGAAAAAGCTAATCAGAGAGCTAATAACAAGAACTGACACAATAATATTCATACATAAAAATACAAACACAACCTATCTCAAAATGTTGTGAATACACACATAGCTACTGCTTTTACTTTTTTTTTGGTGGTATTCATATCTTCGATTTTGGATAGCTGTAGTAGTGTTGTAGAGTGATTGTTATCATGGATTGTATCTTACTGTATCGCATCGAGGGTTCTGTGAATCCCAAAACACCTGCATGATAAAAGAAAAATACTTGTAGGTAAAGCACTTTTTTAAAGTAGAAATAAGCTGCAAACACCAAATCTGTATCACCTTTGAGGGTGTTATAGGGAACATGTTGGAGACTGTGAGTCTTACCAAAACTACCATAGCTGTGTGCAATGAACTTGCAGTCTCATTGTCTTTGAAACGGTTGCTCTAAAGACGGTGGCCACCTGCATTTAGCTGAAACCAGTTGCAAATCAAGCAATATACCAATAAAATGGCAATTGGGCAGTCGTTCTGTGATAATATGGCGATTAAATATGAAGAATCAGCAAAAATCCCAAAATGATATAGGGTCTCAGTGGTCTTTTTTAATATATTGGAACATAATTGCAATATAACCAGTTGGCAACCAGTTGATTCAGCCTTTCTATTTAAAACATTACTGGTGCAAGCTGACTCAGACTAATTGCAAACTGTTGGCAGTTTGTCTGCATTTATAAATTAGAAGGCAACAATTTGCAAACCTTCTCTAATGAATCTGAGTGACTGCAGTCAGTCAGAGCTGGACTGTAGCTGTGTTGAGACAGGTTGCCTTCCACCAGGGTGACCTGTCTATTCACCTTGCAATCAAAAATGGTTGACCATTTGGTCTGTGCAACTACTTGCAATCAGTCTCTTTAGTGTAATCAAAGGGCAGCTACCAATTTCCAGTTGCATTGAGGTTGCTGTTCTATTTTTAATCCAGTGTGACTGAGCCTTTGCCCAGATACAGAGCCACTTGGCATGGAACAACAATAACATTCATTAGAATTCAATTTTCACTATTTTTCAAGCTCTGATTTCTTTTCCTTTTTCTCTGTTTTTTTAATTTGGAATTTATCTGCTTAAAGGTCCTCGCTGGTTAGTAAAAAATGATGAAAATGAGGGCAATGATAATAAAACAATACAGTAGTTTTGTCTGTTAATTAAAAACACAGAGCACCCTAACCAACAGTGATGCTAAAAACAAAAACTTTGCACCTTTATTATTGGGCCTATATGCACATGCAGGCTAACAATTGCAAAGATGCTGTAGTATTCTTTATTTTCGATGTAGAAACTCAAATGCATGCAGACACAATCTGCATGAGTGCTTTGCATTGTTGTGCAGACATTCTGTCCACATACTGCCACAGCTCCTGTGTGTTGAGATATTAATGTCACTTTAGTAGGCAAAGTTAATAAGAGTGCTGTAACAGACCGAATTAATGAAGCAGAAGGTGCTTAAAGTATGTCAATTTATACCGCAGGCTTACATTTTTCCAATACTGGGAAAAAAACCCCCATAACATCACATAAATATTTAAAAGTAAACTTAATTAATGACTCTGAGACTGTTGGCAGTACATAACCGTCAAAGGAACTCTGTCCTCTTCCTCCAAACATCCTCAAAGCAGAGCTGCATTAGATCTCACAGTCCTGGAAGCTACACAAGAGAAATGTTGTAAACAGAGTATTTTTGTCTGTGACTCACCGGTGTGCCGTCCCCCTGCTCACTGCCAGCTGGTTAAATCATATCTTTGTGCTCCCGACAGGAGAGTGACACTGACTGCTCCTCTTACCTTAAATTAAATGTTGGCCACGGTGCTGACAGCTCTGAGTCTACAAGCCAAATTTGGAACTACGAGCAAATGAGCTAAACGTTTCCTTTCTTACGCTGTGACTTCTTGGCAAAGATTTCCGTTTTATTTTTCTATTCATCTGCATCTTCTGATTTGCCAGAAACAGATATTATTACTGTTGTGTTGGAAAGCCTTTCCTTTGCGTGCAATTCATGAGTAATTTTCAAAGCCAGATGCTTGATATGGTTGTATTCCACAGCCAAACACATATGGCTGCATAATTACGGAATTATTGTGACCTCTTATTTAAAAACAGTGGACATTAATCTGCATCTTTTGGGAAGATTTGGAAAGGTTTAGCAAGTTGTAGGAACCTGGTTTTATGTATTTGCTCCCCTTCAGGAACAACAACATTTGTGGAAGTTAATCAAATTAAATCGGGGAAACAGAACTCTGGAGTAAGCCTGTGTCCACAAAATGTGGACCATATAGTACATACGCCAAAGTGCCAGCAGTGCACTGACACTTTTAGAATGGGATTCCCCAATTGAAATACCTTTGGTTGTGCCTTGAGGGTAATTAATGCAACAACACTCTAGCAAATAGCTTGTAATTAACACCTATTGTTTTGAAGTGTCTAAATAAATGCTTCTAGCAGTTTTAGCACACAGTAATAGGCTCTAGAGAGAAATCCATTAATATAATAACAGTGATACAGCTTTTTCCAATACAAATGTCTTTGTAATCTGGGCTTGCCTTAGCTTGCCCTCATCAGGTTGTAGTGACTTTAGATTTGACTTTAGATTTAGTCAGCTGACCGAATATACAAGATAGTCCCATCATTGATATGAACACGTTCAGCCTACAGTGAATGAAGAACAAAACAAACTTTTCAAGTAACACAATAAAGTTGTCGTGCATAGAGAAATAATTGGTCATTGAAATTGTGTTAATTTTTAAAAAAACAAACAAACAAAGTAGTAGTGGTGCCGCAGCACATGTGTGAATGACTTGAATTAAAATCTTTTGCAAGAAACCTCAGGACAAAAAATCCCTGCACACGATTGTTTATTAAAGCTGCTAATTCTAAGTAATAGGTCCCGTTTCTCAACCTATTTGAAAACTTACTTCATTTGATTAGCAATAACATACTTAACCTCTGTCCACTAAAGTCCTGTAGCTTCTCTGCGACAGGTATTTCTGCCCATATCCACCTCCAGCGTCTTAGACCTGCTGTGACCTCCAACTCTCTCTGCTGTCATTATCACTTCTTAATCCCGTTTCCCTTTTTAACCTTGTATCTCTCGCTCTCTGTCTCAGGATCAACGTGTCTTTGGAGGGCCAGTTTCTGCATTACATCCACCGACACCAGTTCCTCGACTCTCCCGAGTGGGAGTCTCTTAGACCAAACGAGGAGGGAAAGTTCCAGGTACGGTGTCTTTATGCATGCTCAATCATCCAGGTAAGGAAATCCCAAAAATCTGATTCTGTTCACCTGGACTTGGCATTTTTTAGCGGGTGAAACGTTTCGTCATTCATCCAGGTGACTTCTTCAGTCTCATCTGACTGCAGGTTTCCCCAGCTGTACATTTGCATAATGACCAACACTAGCATCACTGACCAACAATGGGCTGTGAGGTCAGTTTCTTGATGCTAATTGCACAAATTGTCATGACCATTGATCAACAACCAAATACAGGACACTGATGCAGTTTCTGCTTAATACAGTAAATCTCAGGCGTGGAAGTAAAATCAACTTGAAAAGCTGTCACTGAATGAGCTTGAATGAGGAACCAGAAGTGGATATCAAGTTGTGTTTTGTTGCCAGCTATCACACTCAGCATCTGACTGATAAGCTGAACAGGGAAAAGCAGTTGTCCTCTTGTCTTTCACATATCCTGTTGCATTTGATTGGTTCAGTTAAAGTAGAAACAAGGCCTCGAAATCTTGTTGGACATTTAGGTGGTGCTTTAGTTTTAAGTGGCTTTCAGACAGGGAGGGTGTGCCATCTGATGAGGTGGACTAATACAAGCAGAGATGTATGGGCTGCTTTCATTCTCATTTAATTAGCAGTTTATTTTTATTTATTTATTGTGTTTAAAATGTTACAAAACAGTAAAACATAATAAATGTCACCCTGAGGACATTATTTCATTAGATCAACAGTTTAAAACCAAAAGATATTTAATTTACTATTATATTTAAAAGTATCAGCAAGTACACTGATCATTTTAATCCACCATAAAACAATTATAATGGCACTTGTAATAAATAGTTATATTTTACGAATTACATCTAGTAGCTTTTTTTTTTAAACCTTCAAGGTTACATTACAAACCCAACTGTCAATGAATGAAGTAGAGTGGCAAGGGAGATCTTATTCGCAGCTCATCAGATACAGGAGCTTGGTGAGGAACTCTCAGTGTGACATTTTAACACAATTACCCATTTAGCAGGCTCAGAGTAGTCCATAAACTCAATATAATTCACAAAGTGACCAGCTGTGCAGGCAGTAGTTATTATAAGATAGTCAGTGTGACTGTTGATTTATGCATTAGATTTTGATAAATATTGGCTTGTTTTTTTGTTTCGTTCTTTAAATCACAAGTCATAAGATCGGGGTGGCGCTGACCGAGGAACCCAGGAATACTCACATCCAACGAGTTAGCCACAAATGAAGTATACCTATTAATTATTCTACTTTAAATGTGACATTAGTTTACAAAATGTAGAAAATGTTATACAATAAACAAATGACTGAGACGATTAACCCCTAAAAAAATTGAAGTCACAAAGCTACGGTGACTCTGAAAGATCAAACGCACTGCAATCGAAGAAAACGCCATCAAATATAAAAACACTCCAAATGCACACAAAACACAAAGGAAGCTAGATTAAAAAAAAAAGTTGAATTAATCACAGCATCAGTGACAGAGCAGGCTAACACTAAACGACTAATAGCAAAGATGTTTCTGCAGTATTACTTCTCTTGTGTTTTATGTGCTTTGGTAGCGTTTTTCTGTTTGCTGGTGTTTTCTTAGGTTGCAGTGTGTTTGACCTCTCAGGCCCACCAAACAAATCTGAAACACGTCCATTTTCTTACAGACACCTATGCAACTGGACTCTCTTTGCAACTAGGTGTCGCCCCCTGATGGTCATTAAAAAGAATTGAGTTTTCAGGCACTTACACTTTTTCTTTTCTTTTCTTTCTTTTTCTTTTTTTACATTTATTTTACCCGGAAGCTTTGTGAGTGCTTTGCTTCTAAGCAAATGGCAGTATGTGGTGCTTTGGGAATGAGAATATGTCGGTGAGGCTATTGCTCCAGTGCTTGCAAGCAAAACCAGAGCGAGCTTCTAATAACATTGTTCCATGCTGCTAATAGTGGTCAAAGGTTCTAAAGTGCCTCTTTTATACACTGATAGTATGGTGTGTCATTCATTCTGCCCAGGTGACCCTGACAGCAGAGGAAGATTCCCGTTACATCTCATGGCGTCGCCGCCGTCTCTACATGCTTATATCAAAGGATCGCTACATCGCCCGTCTCTTCTCTGTAATGCTGGGACACGACATTGCTGAAAAGCTCTACAACCTTAACAACAAGCTCTACATCAAAAGTGGCGTGTTGTTGGACATCCGCCTGCCCAGCCTCTACCACGTGCTAGCTCCTGCCTCGCAGGGCAGTGAGGGTGGCAGCGGCAGTGATGGAGGCCCTGCCAGGGAGCAACAAACTGAACAGCAGTGCCAAGACCCAGAGCTCACCTACCAGATGCCTGACAGACCTAAACCTCAGCCTCTCCAGCCCAAACCTCAGGGACCAATGAAGACAGCCGTGGATGAACCCTTGCATGACCCTTATCACCCTTCCTGGGCGTCTGACCCGGAGCTGCCCATTGGTGAGGACTCCACCAGCCTGGTCCTGGAGGACTTTGCTGATGTGGCGGGCTCCTTAACGGATTATGGCAGTGAGAGGGAATATTTGAGGTAGAGAGGGAGGGTGCTGGAGCTAACACACGGGGGCACCACTTAAGCTACATGTAAGTACCGCACCTGGGCGAAGAGTTGCATGGGGTGGTGTGTGTGCATGGAAGGCTTGTGGTGCACATTTCTTACTAACCCGGCTTTGTGTTGCAATATAATCATATTAATCATTATCATAATGATAATGACTGATATGATAATTAATATAATCATTATTTTATTCAACATTAGTGGACCTATTACTCTTACTCCTCATTTTTGTCATATATATGTTGGTAGATGGCGGATGCTCTTATTAAACAAGTTTCAAATGATAAAGTCATCAAGTAATCCTTGTGAGTCAAAAGTTGAGGGCAAGAAGTTTTACCCATCGTGGATCTTTATGATGTCAAAAAGAGAACATATTAATAATATGGTTATTGTAGTCCCACCCATGTGCTGTTTAAACCTTCTGTTTGTGAGGAGTAGCCAGTCAGGCACTAAAACAACTTGTTTCAGAGCGTGGATGAACTCAGGGGCTGCACGAAGGCCCAGTGAAAGATACAAGGATATAGATGTATTTGTATTTTTGTAGGGTCTTTACCTTTCAAGATAAAGCGCCTTGAGATGACTGCTGTTGTGATTTGGTTCCATATAAAAATAAAACGTAACTGAATTCTAAAGTTTATATCCAGGCGTCATGGGCATGGTAATTTTGGGCTTGATTTTTTTTTTTAAAGTTTTCTTTTTCCAGGGTGGAATGATTGTACAGCACACATCTTTAATGACGATAAAAAACGAGAATTGGGTGCACAACTTTGAGTTTTGGACTTTTGGATACATACAACCCATTGACAAGCTTCTGGCACAGTTCTGGTTGGGTATTAGACCACCTTTCTGGCCGACTTTAAATTGCTTAATATCCTGACATGCATCTGACCATTAAGCATAGTTCACAAATTTTCAACAGAGTTGAGGTTGAGAACTTGAGAAACCCATTCCAGAATCTTAATGTTAGCCTGATTTATCCCTTCCAAAAGCTGATTTGAGGTGAAGTTGAAGAATCTGGAGTTACTCTTCCTTGTTCATTATTCCATCCACTTTGTGCAATGTACCCGCAAAACAGCCACGGAACATGATAGTCCAACCATCATGGTTGACAGTTGGTATAGTGTTTTTAGGTTTGAAAACCTTGCGACTCCTGTAAACATACCTCATCATTGTGGAAAAATTGTTCAATCTTTGTCTCGTCTGAATATAAAACTTTGCAGCTTCTCACATAAACAAGCCAAATTTCAGTCAAGCTGATTTTGGAGCAGTGCTTCTTTTTGGTCATGACCCTTACCTTGAGATGAGAGGAAGTTGGTTAACAGTTTGCGGTTTACTTCCAGAGCTTGGCAACATGATGACACATTGAATAAATGGTCTGGTTCTTATATATTGCTTCCACTTTCACTTGAGCACTCAAAGTGCTCTGTAACGTGAAAAAGGGGAACAGCTTGTACTTTGGTACTGTTCTTTGAACTGATGATCCTGGAATCTGCAGTTGTTTAGAAATTGCTCCATTAAGTTTCTGGAATGGCTTTCCCAAAGCCTTGACCTCAACCTTTTTGAAATTTGTTGAATACACTTAAAAACTGGGTCTGTGCCAAGACACCAACCAATTTCAATGAACTCTACCAAGTCTGACAAGAAGAGTGGTCACATATCCACATAGTTATATGCAAGAAGCTTGTTGATGGCTACCAAAAGCATCTGGTTTAGATTAAACTTTTAACATTTAACCAAATATTAGTAAACGGTGCATGTATACTTTTAACCATATGTTGATTAGAGAAAAAAACAAAAACAATCCATCCAATTCTTGTTTTGTAAAGACATTAAAGAGCTATTCTACCCTGGGAAAATAACAGTTCACATCTGCCTCGACATCATGCCCATGTTGAATGTATATAAACTTCTGATCACAACTATAAATATGAATTTTTTTGAAGTGTAAACAAGGAAAATCTACTCTAGTAGAGTCTCAGAATAAAAATATGAGTCCATTTGAGTGTTTGTTTTGGTTGTACATTCATTTTAAGTATATCCATTCCCACTGCATTTAACAAGAATTAATGTGGTTTTAATGTTACCTTATTTACATTATGACAGATCAAAGAACGGCTCAAATGACGCAAAAACATACGTATTAAAAGGTTAATTATATAAAATCTGACAAGTCTCAGCTATCTAATATTCTGCCTAGACGTTCACGGATTAATAACAATAAATTATAATATTATTGTTAATAATTATATCATTAACACACTGAAGGGAAGGGAATATTTAATACTTTCACTTTGAAAGTGCATAAAAGTTTTACATGTAAAGTTATACATATAAGAGTTTGTATTATATATATATTCTTTCGTATTAAAGTACATACGTGAAAAGTATGTGTATATATGACCTAAGAATATCCTAAAAAGAAAATCACATTTATGAGGTTCAAAGTTCATTTTTTTGACCTCAGAAACAGAAGCTTGGAAATTCAAGTGAAGGTGTTTCTACTTAAACTTAAAAAAATCAAATCAAAGGTCTGTAATTCCTTGACAACTGGACAAGTTTTTCTATTATTAAATAGATACATGTGCATTATTAGCAAATGTGCTAAGATTAGGTCAAATTGAAGGCTTATTATTTAGAAAAAAAATTAAATTACAGCTAGCACACAGTTAATAGTTTGGATCACTTAATTTAGCCAACGCACCATCACATCATCCAGCACTAGCAAAACAGGTGATTTAAAAGGTCATTTTGCTCTAAAGTTGACTCTTTTCCCCTTATTTCATTTATCTTGAGAGAAATGCTTTTGCATTTAAAACATACAATAAATCTGACTATATATTGCACTTGTAATTTTTTTGTTAAAAACTTCCTAACTAGTTCAAGCTCATGGTAGATTGCCATTAAATGGTGGCTGGAATTCTTTTCTGCTGGCCTCTTCAGCTTGAGGGTTATCTGGATTATTATCCTATTTTCAAACCATGCTTTAAAATCAGAAATCCCTCCATGCCAGCTGCTCTGCATTAGTGTGCTTTGGCCACGCTGCTCACATGCTTACAGTTATGTTTGGCACAGTTAGCAGAGTTAAACTTGTTCTCTGTAAATAGTGAAAACACTTTAACAAATGAACATAGAGTGGGCCCACTGTGGTTGTAGACAGTCGATCGGGCCCTGTGGGTGTATTTTCTGTGTGTGTGTGTCTGTGGGGAATTGTTTCTTTCCTGCCTCATCTGTCTCATTACATGATGATGAGGCTTTGTTGAGGTTGGGCAGGCACCAGCTGTGTCCTTATCTGACGAGGATTAGAGCTTGTAAATTTAGGGGATGTTCAGAAAATTCAGTGTCATGCTATTAATCCAGTGTCCCCACCCTTTGGCTTTCTGTCTGCTTATCTGTTCACCCCTCCCCTCCATCTCTGTCTGCCCTGCCCAATCACAGGTGGAGGATCACATTTCACAGCTGGACAGTGGAGTCAGTGTCAGGCTTGGGTTGCACAGCAGCTGTGAAGCAGGAGGTCAAATCTCTCATAGCTGCAGCATACCTCTCAGTTCAGATTGGAGTCAATGACTTCAAAGCGGGGTGGACAAGCAATCATATGCTCACAAAATTTCACAAATCAGGACACTACAAGAAAAGAAATCCTCTTCTTGCACGCAAATGTATCATAGTCATCGCATATGTGGGTTTGTGTGTGACTGGATGAGCAACCGTAAACTCTGAAATGGAACTGAAGAAAAACATAAGCAGTCTGCTCCTCTGAATCACAGCAGGCAGTGACCAGCATTCAACACTCACATTCATGACATTAATAATATGAACACAGAACAAGTATACTGCAGATATTTGCCGTGTAGTGTCTGGCTATTTACAGGCAAGCACAGTAGTGGCTTGAGAGTGTCAATGCTAAACATCCACTCAAGTATTCAAGAGGGAAAAGGGTCAACAACCTTTTGAACAGGGGTCTCGAACTCCAGACCTCGAGGGCCGGTGTCCTGCAGGTTTTACATGTGTCCTTGATCAGGCCTCTGGAGAACTTCAAGACATGTTGAGAAGGTAATTTATCCATTTAAATCAGCTGTGATGGATCAAGGACACATCTAAAACCTGCAGGGACACCGGCCCTCGTGGACTGGGATTGGGAACCCCTGGTTTAATGGATGCCCATTATTTTGTTTTATAACCTACATGATAAGGGCATCAAGGCAGCTAGTGCAGTGACCATAGGGTGCACATAGTCAATTCTATATAGTTAAGTTAATAAGCATTTAATGAAATTATGACCAACCTAGGAAATCTCAGTTTGGTTCTTCTGGTATTATTTGCACCCGTGACTTCTTGCAGCAGTGTTAGGGAACTCCAGGCATCAAGGGCCGATGTCCCTGCAGGTTTAAGATATAACCCTGGGTCAACACACCTGAATCAAATGATTAGTTCATTACCAGGCCTCTGGAGAACTTCAAGACATGTTGAGGAGGTAATTTAGCCATTTAATTCAGCTGTGTTGGATCAAGGACACATCTAAAACCTGCAGGACACTGGCCCTTGAGGCCTAGAGTTCCCCACACCTGACTTAGTGCCACAGTGTCTCTTTGTACTGCAAAACTGTAGCACTGGATTGGACGACCTTGGGTATCACAGAAAAGAAACACTTGGGGCATCATTAACAAAGATTGTGATCTGAAAACCTCAATCAAATATTGACAATTTTTCTTGCAATTAATGAGAAAATTTAAAATATAAATTGGAGGTGGGTAAGAGTCAGTGACAAGGAAGCTGTTGAACCTATAAAAAGAAGGGGGGGGGGGGGGGGGGTGTAATTCAATGAATGTGTCATCCTTGATAATCCTTGAAAACTGCACCGGCTGCATTAAAAAAACAAACAAACAACAACAACAACGAAAAAAAAAAACATGGCCAGGACCCAGCACAGAGGGGCCCACCTTGTCTGGACGAAGTTAAACTTGGAAATATGTTCTCATATCCTACAAGTAACAAACTGCTGACTATCAGTAAAACTCCAGTTTAAATGAGTGTTTCCTGAGGACACTATACAAGGAACTACAAAGGTAGCTTTGAGTATTTTGGCACACACTGAGACAGATTTCATCTCATCTGTGCAAGAACTGTTACATCTGTGTAGCTTACATCAAAACGAAGGCCAAAGGTGGCAATTGCTGGGTGTTATTGCCTTTAGAGTTTTATGACAGAAAGGCTTCCTAACAGCTGGTTAACATCATGAAAAGGTCCTAGTGGTTTTGGTGCCTAAATCTAACCACAATTTAACTGAGAAAAAAAAAAAGCCAACCACGTCTAAAATAGAAATAAGACCGACATTTAGTTTCACTAAGGAAACAACACTGCTGCAAAAATCTAGTGCTTGTCAAGGGATCCACTACAACCAAATGCACTCTGTCTACTAGTAAGGCTTTTTTGGCAGTCATCCCTTAAACTTCTCTCAGCAGCCAGTTGGTATCCAAGAACCTGACATCATGCCAGGTGTGATCCTGTTACAAGAGTATCTCTAGTTTGCTACTTATTACTGTTTCACTTTATAGGAGCGCAACATGTTTTCCTCATCTGTAATGCAATCAGGAAGTTGGTGTGGACACGAGTTTGCTGCAAAATCGCATCCATCTTAACTTAATGGAACTAAATTTAAGCTTTGATGTTGGCTTTGCAGGAGGTGATGGGAATCTACCACCTCGATTCCAGAGGGTCAGAGCGCCGCTGGCTCCCACTGAAACCCCTAAACTGTGAGACGTCTCTCCTGGAAACACTATGTTAACACTATGAATGTGTCGCAAGTCACTGTGACACCATCTCCTCTTTCTCTGTTCCTGTTCTTCAGTCCTGAGTATGAAAAATATAAATTCTTAACATTTAACTATTTGAATTAAAATTTAAGTCATACAACAAACCTTACTGACATCTTTTAACAGTTTGACATATTATTTAGGAGTGTTAACATTTTCCTTGTTACCATTTAGTCTTTAGGCCTTTAGGCCATGCTGACAAAATATCCCAAAATACAGTGACCCTGAGAGCGTAAATGACCTACAACCTAAGACAACACTGGCAAATACAAAAATGCTGCAAAAAGCATAGAACCCCCCCACAAAAGTTGAATAAAACGTGAAGGAAGTGAATAAAACTCAACAGATATTAAAGTAGAAAAAAACAAAATCTCACAACATAAGTGTTTTTTGGGAGACAATAATTTGTGAAAGTGACAGAAACCTAAACATGAAGGATTGCACTGAGACTCGTTTAAAAGAAGCGGAAAATTTATTTGTGTTGTGAGGGAGAAAAGTTGGAAGGTAATGGGTTTTTAAACGCATGCTTCATACAGTACTGTAGATACATGTTTGCTATTAGCCATATATCAGCAGAAGTCAGGTTCAGTGTACGCCGGTTATTTTGTTGTAGAATTTTGCAGTGATCCTACGGCCACAGTACACGGTGCATATGGTCAATTGTGTATGTGGAACAGCCAAAATTATGCTTCGCAATTAATATTTTTAAGCTAATTAGCATGTAATGCAATTATAGCTAAGCTAGTGAAGCTCAATTTGGGCCTTCTGGTATTATTTTGCTTGCGATGTTACTGACCCCATTGAAAAATGTTTCAGTGGTAAATCTCTTCAGCGAACAAAAATTTATTTCTGTTGTGAGGGAGAAAATGATCCAGGTAATGTGTGTTTTAATTGCATGATTCATGTAATACTGTAGCGACATGTTTGCTATTAGCCGTTGACTGTTAGCTTGGCACTTTCGCAGCTATTCTGTCACTTTAATGTCTTCCAAAAAACAGTATTTTGTGAGGGTATTTTTTGTTGTTGTTTTGGGAAGCTTTTGCGGTGTTTGTCCACTTTATTTTTTTCTGTTTTGCTAATGCTAATTAGCGCTTCCATTGTGTTTTTTGTGCTTTTGCTACATTTTTCCATTTGCTGGTGTTTTCTTCAGATGCAGTGCATTTGATCTTTCATGGCCTCTCTACCAAGAGTCTGAAATCTGCCTTTAACATTTTAAATACAGTAGACTATAAAATCAAATGTTTAACAAATTAAAAGACTCAGAGAAACATCTCTCCAGTAGACATGCTATCTTGCTGATATTTTATCAACATGTCCTCATCTATGAATTAGGCCCCAAATAAAATCATATTTACACTATCATATTGATTGGCACTGTAGAACTGAGGACAGGCAGCCTTCACTTTGTTACCTACCAGCACATTTAATGTCTAAAATGTCATTTCATATTTTGTGACTAAATTTGCTTACATTTCAGATTGGAACTGTTTTTTATTCAGATTTGATTTTCACGTGATTTAATGTTACATTTCACTTTTGAAATTTGCTTCACAAATAAATAATAGTAATTATTTTAATGAATGTTGATGTAATGTAGGAAGGTTGCTGCACATTTTCTGGGTCTGATTTTAAATAGCTTTGACAAAACATGATTTAAGTTATGAAACAGCTTAACATTGGCAGATGTACATTACAATCAAATCTTCCTTCAAGCTCTGGAAAGCATTTGGCTTTGTATCCTTGATCTTTTCAGACCTGTCTGGAACATTTTATGTACAAAACCTGCCAACTGGTTCTGTTGTCTTCTACCATTTCACTGCAATGTTTTGATGTGTCATGTTTAGATTAGTGATCAGATTACCAAAGTCATCCTTTTACATGTTCTCTGGTGATATATATTAGAAGCCTGATTTTTTAAAAATGTTTTTAAACATTGGTGTGTTTAATACACGGGCATAATGTGAATCACGGTATTTGTGTGTTATTGAATTCAAAAGATGAGTGATGAGACTAAAATGAAGTCTAAGTATTTAGAAAACATTCTTTCATGGGGCCAAAATTTCTCCAGATGATTTAAGTTGTTTATTTTCTGACTGTTAGCTTCCTGTCATATCTGTCCCAACTGCACTATGTAGCACTGTGATAATGCTCAAAATGATTCATGTTCCACCCCAAAAAAGTCAAAGTACACACAGATTCACCTCAGTGCAAAAGGACAAATCCTTTTAGCCCTGAAATCAGGAGAAAAGAAAGACATGGTTAAGAGTTTGTTGCTGCATTTAATGCTAAAAGAACAAAAAACAAGGGATTAGGATGTGAAACCAGACTGTTTGGTTTCATAAACACTTCAACGCTTTAGTGAGTATAGGCAAACTCTGAATGACAAAAAAGAAAGATAATTATAATATTAATAATATTGTACCGGAAATTCTGATAATGTAAATAACCTTTTTTCCCCCCAGTTTTAGTCATGATGTTAGAAAATCTAAGGATTAGCAAAAGTGCCTGAACAGCATTATGTCACTTAGAAGTTCAGGGAAAGGCTGCTTCTTCTGAATTAAATGTGAGTCTTTGGCTCCGCCCCCTGAGGTTGAACTCCAATGATATTTTCTCAAAATTAAACAAGGTATAAAAATGTGAAACCATCTCTGTGTTAGTATCTTCATAGGCCACATTGCTGCACACTATGCACTTTTCAATTGTTGTCGAGGAGATTTTTCTCTTTAGAAGTCACACAACTGCACAAGGTCGTGGGACCACGGAGCTCCCCGTCTGATGTTGATGTTGTTCACACACACAGGATCTTTGCGCCTGAAAGAATAAAAACAAAAACACCCACACTTGTGCAAAACAGACTTTAGTCCGAATGAATATATGTAGCATATTCATTGTAAGAATCCAGTAACTGTTTAGGAATCCCTGACATTTTTATATGCAGTGCCCATTTTCTGAGGCTCAAAAGTAACTGGACAGTTGATAAACTGTTTTTATGGCCAAATGAGCCCTGTTCCCTATAATTCCATGACAAATTAAGCAGATCCTGGAGACTATCCCAGCATACCAGCTGTCACAGGGAGAGAAGTGAGGTGCACCCTGGACAGCTCACCAGTCTAGCATTTGAAAATTTGAAGAAGAAAGAAAACTTTTTAGAAATGACCTTAAACAAATAAAGGAGGACTTTACTGCCCAATCAGCAGTACCAGCAAAAGACCATGGAAGACAGAAGAAGTAGATGACTGGAAAATTATTATCAAGGTAAAGAAAAACATCTGAGTCAAGAACACTCTCAGGGAGTTGGACACATAACCAGGGGTGCACAAAAGTGGTCCGCAGGTGCGCATGCGCTGTCAAAATAAAAGACGCGCACCACATAAGAAGTTGCAACACGCGTTTGCGTACATAAGATTTTCTGGAGGAGGACAGACATTTCCTCCTCTCTTAAACTCTCTTAACTCTTAAAGATGTCGAAGAAGCAAGCTCCTTTAAAGCAGTTACTTTGACGGTCCTCCACCTCCAAAGAAATGTCAGAAGGAGTCCAAACCGCAAAAGAAGCGCGTATTCTCGGAAAAGTGGTTGCAGGAGGTGAGCTGGCTTCAAACAAATGATGAACGCACAGAGATGTGGTGCAGAATATGCCGTGAAAATCCCACTCTAGCGCACAAAAACAGTGCCTTTTATATGTACGCAAACACGCGTTGCAGTTTCTTTTATTTTTTTTTTGACAGCGCATGCGCACCTGCGGACCACTTATGTGCACCCCTGCACATAACTGTCAAAGTCGACCTTCATGAATGGAAATACAAAAAAGGTGCAAACCACTGATTATACTCAGGAACAGTAAGGCCAGATTAGACCGATTAGAAAAACATCTGAAAGAGTCTGCACAGTTCTGTAGACTCTGTAGCATGACCAGATCATGCTTTTCAGTTACTGAAGATAAAACTAAATGCAAAGACACTCACAAAGAAGCAGCATCTGAAGGCAGCTGTAGGCAGGAAAACAGCTTTGGTAATGTCCATGAGTCCTACACTTTAGGCAGTCATTGACTGCAAAGTATTTTCATAGAGTATTAAAACCAGTCCTTATATTTAAAATTATGTTAGTTTGTCCAATTACTTTTCAGCTTCTGAAAATGGCTGTAAGTCTTCAACACTCTGCACTACAATCATATCTTGATTGATTTAAAGTCCCTTGTGGTGGTGTACAGAGGCAAAATTACAAACATGGTGTCAGTGTCCAAATATTGATTTTTAGGATGATTAATGTTGGCCTGTTAGCCTTTTTTGTTCATAGAAAGAGAGGCGAGATAAACAGGAAACACTGGGGCGAGAGACGAGATGGCGCAATCATGAATCATGTGGTCAGCTCTCTACACTCCCCGAAGTGAAATAAAGAACTATTTAAGCAACTTTAAGCACATTTTTGATACTGGCCAAATTCACACTTTCTGCAAAAGGTTAGATTTGATCTGAAGCTCAAGTAACTCAAATTCCAGCTACTGATCACAAAGAGAAGGCCGCCCACTAGTGATCTCTGAGGAACAGTAATGCTCTGTAAACTACTCTAAAAGGGTCATTTCAGGTTTATGCCAACCTAAGGGTGGGACAAAAAGCACAGAATGAATGGATTTTACATTTTGGACAACACTGTGTGTTACTGGCACGGTCTGGTTTCAACTCTCTCTCATATCATGACATAACCTTTCAGCAGACTGCAGGACTGGCACATTAAACAGCTGACAGACCTGATACTATTCTCTAGTATGTCCGTTTACCCTGTTTCTTAATTACCTAAAGAGAGAACACCATCGCTGGCATTTCTGTAGAGCAATTTGCTGTAAGGCTTTGGGTGACAAAACAACAACATGTATTGCTGAAAACTATACCTTCATTGACTCATTGCAGCAACGTTTGCTTCTGTTTGTCCAAAGTACTGTAACAGGAAACTGCAATAACAACAAACTGAAGCTGTGTGTTTACATATTTTGGCAAATTTATCATCCAAAGACAGCAGGGATAGACTCCAGACTCCAATAAGAAGTTAAGAAAATGGAAAGGATGGATGGAATAAGCAATTGTAGCATATATGGAGCATACAGGTGTTTGCCTGTAAATCTTGCCTTGTTAAAATTCATTGGTAAATGTTGTGTTTGACTTTTTATGTGCTACAGAACATATTAAAAAAAGCACTCCAGTATTTGTTTCAATGAGAATAGGACCCGGTGGCTGAACTGAACTGTATTTATGTGCATGTTGTGTCTGCGTCCTACCTGAGAGAGGGAAACTCAGTCACACAGACAGACTTGACGTGGATCTCTGCCTGTCTGTAGAAGCGAGCTCCTGTGTTTGTCAGCCTGATGGAGTTGATTTCACACTGGGGGGTAGAGTGAGCCATCACCGTCCTGTACACTGTTGTATCTGTCTGACTGTAATACACACATGTAGTGCATGTGAAAATAATAAACCACACAAGATGAGACAGGCGCTTTCACACAATCACATTTATCATACTGGGAAGTCACAGCTAAAACAAACGTGGTGCCATTCTTCAGATTTAATAAAAAAAAAAAGACTAAACTCACTAAACTTGTGCTCTGAAAACATGTTTTCCCAAAACTTTTCCCATCTGAACTTTTCTGGCACAGTACTCTGCATCTAGCAGAGCCTTTACACATACAGTACATCTGCTAAAATAAAAACTGAACACTCAACTTTTCTGGTTAAAAAAAAAATACACAAAAATTGCTTACAAAGAATGACTTGTAATACATTCCTATTGAATTTAATTTACCTGCAAACTGGTATGAAAATACTACTAATATTCATCACTGTCTTTTAGTCTCTGTAAACATAGGAACAACTATCTTTATCATGTGGTCTTTTTCCTCATCCTTGCTTTTTTCCCTCTTATTCAGCAGTCACTGAAATCTCAGCTCACCTTCCTTTACTGTATGTCTTCAATCAACTATTTAGGCACTTTGAGCCTCTTGATACCAAATAAGCAGTACTACAACCATAAGCCTACATGTGCATCATCATATAGCCCCAACTTATCATCTTCTAATGGTAGCTTCCAGTAGGATAATGCTAAACATCACAAATCAAAAAGCTGCTTTCTCAAACAGGTCTCATGAAAGTGACGTGCTCATGAAACCATAACCTGCTCTGAATTCAGAAGGACACTTTGGGATGTAACAGAAGTGGAGATCTGCAGCAAGGATGCACAGGTACAAAACCTACATGATGCAGTCACCTCATGTGGGATCCGCAACATCAAGAACAGATGCTTTTTTGGGAACGCCGAAACTGTTGATGTACTTTACCAAATAAAGTGCATGTTCAGGGATTCAGATCCTGAATGCAGACATTTTTAAAGTCAGATTTTTCTGCTAGCGATGAGTTTTGGTCATTCCTAATTTTTTAATTTGTTCTTTTTAGGCATGGAACTGAATACAGTACATCCAACTGTACATATTGTACTATTCATTAACTTTAAAGAGTAAGTTCATTAGGATCTAGGCAATGTGAGATGCATATGATATTTGTGATACTTACAGCCTGAGGATCTGCTTTGTTTCCAGGGTTTCAGCTGTCAGAGTCACTTCAATCTCAGCGCTCTTATCCAGTTTAGAAACTTCCAACTCCACCAAGATGTGGTGAGCTGATCAGGGGAACAGTGGGAAAAATTTCATTTTAAAGTACGGTAAAACAGGAATTGTTAAACCGTGCTAGTTAAGTAGAAAGAGGAAATCTTGCTATTGGTGGGTTGGTAGGGAAGAATCAGAGTGCATAACCGATTAACCAATTTCTTAAGTTAGCTGCCTTCTATGTGTAGTGACGAGAGGTTAAGTCTGATGAACGTCATTCAAACTACTCAGAGTTTTAAATTTTTCTTAACAGGAGATACAAGAAGATAACATTTCTTTTTAAGAAAAAATGAAAAATTCCCCGGTCTCACAAATACACTGCAACACTCACCACAATATGGCTGTGAAGAAGTCGTGAGGAGGAATAGCTTCTGCTCTTTGGGAATGGGAGATATAGATATCCCACTGTTTTCTGATAAACCTGGAACACACATAATCAAAAGGAATGAATCAAAAGTAATTTCACGTGCAAGTATATTAAGCTGAAACAATAAGAAGCTGTCAAAAGCTGACATGTGACGGTGTCGGCTCCACTGGAGGTGGAAGCAAAAAAGAACCTATCCAGTTCACTTTAAGTGAGATGCCATAACAACTTTATAAATACTTAAGATTTACTTTATAGTTAATAGACTGTATTGTTGGAACAAGTGTTTTGCAATAGCATGGAAGAACCACTGACAGCAGCAAGTCTTGTAAAAATAATGAGGCAGCACTATAGGCTGCAGGACTATTAATATAACTTATAACTCAGTGTCATATTAATCTCGAGGTGAGAAACGTTTTTATTGTAGAGAGACAAATGACACTCCCAAAATATGCACTCACAGCTTTTCACAGTAAGACACAGGATAGTTAGAAACTAACAGCTGATAAAAGGGAGCAGCAGCAGTCTGTGTGCTGCAGGTGGTCACCCACGTGTTATTACCTATTACTGGACATTTCCCTCTGAAGTTGTCGCAGTCCATACAGCGTCCCTTCAGGAAGTCCTCATAGTTGGAGCACGGGATCCCCATTAACGGGCACGAGCCGTTCAGCGCGCTCATGTAGACGTCCAGCGCCCTCATGTGGTCACATATCACATAACTGTACACTAAAAAATACAAGAAAACTGACAAAATATAGAACTACTAAGGGAGACAGATGTCCAGAGACTCTCATTAAAGTAATGGGAAAAAATGTCCAGACGAAAAACTGGCTCTGCTCAAAATCTACTCATCTGTAACTGGAATTTCATTTATAACTTCCGAGGGCAAAAAAACAAGGGCGAAAGACACCAATGTGAAAACAACAAAAAAAGAGCTCCTTTCCTTCTAGTTCCCCCCTCTCTTTTTGTTTTTGTTTTAGTGGGTCTTGAACTTACTTGAGTCAAACCTGGAACGTGCACATCCAATCTGGTCCTTCCCTCCATTCAGAAAGAAGTCCACATGGCCAACAGGGATGGAGATGCCAAAATCTGATACAGAAGAAAACTGTCAGCAATTTGTTGCTACATTGCACTGCAAACAAAATTTCAGGTATAAACACAATGTGATTTTATCAGCTGTAATACAAGTGTTAATAAATACAAAAGACTTCCAATGAACTAATAATACAGCTGTTAGCTACTGTTAGTCTCTGTTAGCTGTTATTAGTGAAACTTTCTTTGAAGTGAATGAAACACTGTTGGACATGGACACATGAGCGAACAAAGTCTCATAGGATGCGAGAATGTAATCAAACTGTTTATCAGAGGTAAAGTGTGATTTTTAGGAAACTCAAACCTAGCTTAGCTAGTATACTTAGCTAAACTCAGCTGTTAGCTGGTGTTGTGCCAAAAAGTGATTTCTAACTGTGTGTGTGTGTGTGTGTGTATACATGTTTACACCTAATATCTTTGTTTATATTCATAAATAGTTTGCAGTCAACAGAATTTACAAAAGGGGTTATATATAAAGTAAAGAAATTATCTGTTTTGCAATTATCTTTATGACTGTGTTATTGTACATACTGTGTTGGGGAGTAACGGAATACATGTACCGCCGTTATGTATTTAAAATACAAAATATGAGTAACTGTATTCCGTTACAGTTACCGTTTAAAAAGGTGGTATTTAGAATACAGTTACTTTGTTGAAATAAATGGATTACACGGCGGTACTTTCCTGTTTCATGTTGTGGCGGGTCAGGACTGTTTGGGTTTTGTTTGACAGCTATGTTATGTTGTTCCAGGCGGCAGCGTTACGGTTGCCATGGTTACAGGGTGACGCTCTCTCTCTGCGTGTTTCCTTGGTGAGAGAGCGCCTTTTTGTTGTTGTTGTTGTTGTTGTTGTGCTAAGCTAATTGACTATGTGCACCGCATGTTAGCATATGCTACTTCCGGTGCGGAAACTCCTGTGGGGAGCTTTGTTTCCGGTGTCCTATTCGCGCCCTGTTTACGGTCCAAAACAAGTTAAGTAAATGAATGAATCAAGCAGCGATTTACATTTCTATAGATGTCTTGGGCATTTACCCAATATATCTGTAAATGATGTTCATCGACTTGTCGATATTTTTCCCCCGCGCCTCTCTTTTTCTCAAAAGAGAAAAGGGATTCAAATGTTATATTTCTCAGTATCTGTAAACAGCGGTCCCTCGTTTATCGCGGGTGTTATGTTCTAAAAATAACCAGCGATAGGTGAAATCAAGTAGCCAATTTTATTTTTTGACTGTGCAAAACGTTTCGTGGACATACAGTACTGCACTTCAGAGTCACACTGCTAGCGATCGATGCAGCGATTCTGTACTGTACAGGAGAGACGTCACGGAGGAGATCGTCTGCAGCGATCAGGACGCAGGACACAATGTGATGTAAAAAAAAAAGCATGCAAACTTGCACTAAAAAATCTGCGAAACAGCGAGGTGAAAGGTGAACCGCGTTATAGCGAGGGACCACTGTAATTTTGAAGGTAAGTCACAACATACCCTTCGTAAATACTAATGTATAGAAACCCTTACCAGCAATCATTCATTTTTTGTGTGGCTTTTTTTCACGGTTTGTTAACATGCTGTGTAGGTGTGTACTTGACTAGCTGATATCGACATAACGGGGAAACATCTGGTTTGACTATTGTTCACCTGTAGTTTGAATGCTGAACATTTGCCTGTTTAAATCATAAGACCAGTCACTATACAGAGATGTGCTTCTGAATGTGGACGATGTGTCTTCTGATTCTGTAATGCAGTTCTGCTTGTGTTGAGTGATGTAAACAACCGATGGATCTAAACTCTTTAAACGTCAAAATTGATCATTAGATTTTTTTATGACACAACAGTGGTGAGTGTTGCCACCTTCTGCTCTTTGTAACTTAACGCGATCTTTCCGTTTTCGAGTTTTGGACATGATTTTGGAGTATATCTTCGCAGTAGCGATTGACCGCAAAGTAAAGCTACCGGAAATGTACAACCCCACATCCGGTCTCAAACCAGGAAGTTAGCATTTTCTCGTGCACAGGGTCAATAGGCAGAATGCTACAGCTATAGTTCTAAAGAATGTAGCATCATGGGCAGTGTAGTCCGTGCTGCAGGGAGAATGGACTGCCATACCCGTTATGTGTCTGTGAGCGCGAGGAGGGAGAAAAAGGCGAGTGGAAAAGTACGAGTTGTCATCGGGCAAAAACGGGAGCTGGAAGCATGTAAATATAATAATAACCACTGCAGCCAAGAAGAGTGCCTGACGAGCACAGTTGTAAGTACGCTATTAAGACTCGACTGTACGCTGTGTTCGTGTTTTCCTCCGAAACAATAAGTTCCGTTGGAGCAGCCTTTCAACGCCTCTCTTTGTCTCTCGCAAGCAAAGTTGACCCAGACAACAAAGTAAAGCTATTTTTCGGCTACGAGCCCGACACGGAACCCGCCGTATTAGCCAGAGGTCCCTTTACTATGGTTCGGAGCCGCGGACCTTCAGTAACAGTAATAAATCACAGCAATAGTACATTCACGTAGTTGTAAAAAGCATGATAATATATTAAGTAATCCAAAGTATTCAGAATACGTTACTCTCATTGAGTAACGTAACGGAATACATTACAGAATACATTTTGGGGCATGTATTCTGTAATCTGTAATGGAATACATTTTAAAAGTAACCTTCCCAACACTGCTTATAACCAGTCCAGTCTTTTTTGGCAACTTAAAATATCTTTATAGCTGTTATATTTGTTGCCGTTTCTGCTGCCCTCTTGGCCTGATCTCTCTTGAAAATCATATTTTTAATATCAATGAGAATTTTACATATATTTTATTTATGAATGTTAAAGTTGCTTCACCAAAAACTGACTGTAGCTTCTACCTGATGACAAAATGTTCTTTCTGGCTTAAAATGGCTGTTAATTGAGATCATTCATGAGAGATATGTTTGATATGTTCGATATGTCTGGCAGTAAGTAGTTGCAACAATGCTGGGGATAAATAAGCATGTTTATGCATGCATCTCTGTGTTAAGACCATTACACAACAATGTATATGGTAAATGGTAAATGGCCTGTATTTATATAGCGCTTTACTAGTCCCTAAGGACCCCAAAGCGCTTTACATATCCAGTCATCCACCCATTCACGCACACATTCACACACTGGTGATGGCAAGCTACATTGTAGCCACAGCCACCCTGGGGCGCACTGACAGAGGCGAGGCTGCCGGACACTGGCGCCACCGGGCCCTCTGACCACCACCAGTAGGCAACGGGTGAAGTGTCTTGCTCAAGGACACAACGACCGAGACTGTCCAAGCCGGGGCTCGAACCGGCAACCTTCCGATTACAAGGCGAACTCCCAACTCTTGAGCCACGATCGCCCCTATTGTGAAAAAACAATGTGAAATTCAGATTTTTTTGCGTAATGCACACACACACACACACACACACACACACACACACACACACACACACACACACACACACACACACACAGAGAATGGGTTTTGTTTTTGCAGAAAATCCACCCTTAAAAAAAATCCATTGTGACAAAAAAATAAAGTCAATATCAAGCCATGATGAGACATTCTGGGTTCATCCAGAATCCAGTTCCCAAAGCAGCAGCAGGGTTGGATAGTTTTTGTACATGTTTCATGTTGGCCAGTTTGAATTCGTGCTGGCAGAACTGGGACCACATCTGAGGAGGCAGAGAAATAATCTCAGAGCTGGCAGACCTGGAGCAGTGTCTAGCTGCGTGTCTGAAGTAAAATAGTATTATTTTACTATTTGGATATTCAGTACCAGTGTGCACTTTGAGTTACAGCACACTTGTTGACAAATGCAGTGTTCTGATTGGTCTGATTGATTTTTTTAGAGCTACAAAAAAAAAAAAAAAAAATCAAGCTTGGTTTGAAAAAACTAAATGGCGCAAATTTCATGTATATTTGGACACTGATACAAGTTCTGTTTTTTTTTTTACCTGTTTACTGAAACATGGACATGAATGTAATATGTATACTCTAAGCCTTTATTTGAGGGTATCCGCATTCAAACGGGATTGAGAGTTTCAGCTCCCCCTTGTGTTGTCCTTGGGTCAAAAATGACCCGTAGGTGAATGGCAAACAAGTATATGGGAATCCTGAGGACAACACAAGAGTTAACATGTGGCACTCTCTTTTTAAAGAGACCAAAGTAATTTGAACAATTGACTCAAAGGCTATTTCATGGGCAGGTTTAGGCAGTTCCTTCGTTATGTCATTATCAGTTAAGCAGATAAAACGATAAAAGGCCTGGAGTTGATTTGATGTGTGGTGCTTGCATTTGGAAGATTTTGCTGTGAACAGCAACACAAAGAAAGCACTGGTGACCTCAGCAATTCACCCGGGTAGTGTTAGAACCAGTGGACAGAAATACACACACACACACACACACACACACACACACACACACACACACACACACACACACACACACACACAAATCACATCTTATCTATCATTGTGTGGTTCCTTCTCTGCTGATCCTTTCAAGGCTCCATAGTCTTACCTAGAACATTCTGATACTGGTCCAAAGTTGTCGAGAGAATAATTTAATGCGTATCTCATATTATTTAATTGTAATACCTGTTACAAAAGTGGCGAGCCAGCCAGGAGCCTAGTTAAGTGTCAGCAGTGAAACATATCTCAAACATATCTCGCAGCCAGCAAGTAGTGATCCCACCCGAGTCCAACACATTGGCGGAACTCAAACAGCAGGTGGCATCTCTTCAGAGCCAGCTTACCGCACTGATGTCAAAGAAACCCCAAAAGTCCTCGAAACCCAAGGGGAGCGCTGAGCACCCATCCAGCCGACCAGTACCACCTAAACTTAACCCTAGAGCACCAAGCTGGAAGCCATCCAACCCAAAACAGAATGCTAGGCCAAAAGCCTGGTATTGTTTCAAGTGTGGTCAGGATGGCCATATTTCCTCAACTTGCACTAACGAACCAAACCCCACTCTCGTTGATGAAAAAAGAAGTCAGTTAAGAGAAAAGCAGCGTCTTTGGGATGCAACAGACCATCTAACTCCCAATGAAAATTTTTAGATGTAGCCTCAGTTGTAGGGCAAGCTGAGGCTGAAGCAGCTCACCAGCGCCCTGTTAATAAAGACGCTACACCTAAATTAAGTGCTGCTTTGAACCAGTGTAATGTCAGGAAACACCTTTCGAAGGTTTCCCCAAAACTGATAGGTACAAAGAGTACATGCCAAGTGATGATCCAAGACAAAAACAGTTTAACTGTCTGATTGACACAGGTTCACAAGTGACTACGGTTACCAAGTCCTTCTTTGATCAGCATCTGTTTGAAACACAGATAGAGCCACTGTATGATCTATTGGAAGTTGAAGGTGCCAATGGGTTACCCGTGCCTTATTTGGGCTACATTAAAATCACCATCACCTTCCCAGAACAATTCCTGGGGAAGGAGTGTGATGTCCCAACCTTGGCCTTAGTGGTCCCAGACAGTGGAACATCTGGCTTTCATGTACTGATTGGTACTAACACCCTTGATGTTGCATATAACATGCACAAAGAGAAAGGTCCAGTGATCCACCACACTTCAGCAGATGGCTACAAGACTGTGCTGAAAGTATTACAACTGCGAGATGAACAATGTCACGACAGTAACATTGGAGTGGTGAGGATGCATGGGAAAGAAAAGAAGGTTGTTCCGGCTGGAGAAACTGTTGTTTTAGAGGGAACAGTAGCAGTCAAGGGATTCCAGTCGGAGAAGTGTGTCATCGTGGAGTACCCTACATCATCTCTGCCTGGAGGACTTCTAGTAAAGACCTGCCTCCTCAACATACCGACCAGATCCCCATGCAGGCTACCAGTTGTGATTTCTAATGCGTCTGAGCACGACATAACTATTCCGGCCAAGAGCGTGATTGCTGAGCTCAATGCAATCTAGGCTATTCTACCGCACAAACAGAGTGCGACGGAGGGTCAGGAGCCAATCAAGCTACCTGGATCCAAGTCCCCTGATCAACCTAAGCTGGTCTTTGACTTTGGGGAATCTCAAATTTCTCCAGAGTGGAGAGACAGAATTGTGAAAAGGCTGAATGGCATGCCTGAAGTCTTTGCCATGAATGATATTGACTTTGGGAGGACAGATAAAGTAAAGCATCACATCAAGCTGTCTGACCAAACACCATTCAAGCACAGGGCCCGGCCGATCCACCCAAACGATGTGGAAGCCGTCAGAAAACATCTTCAAGAACTTCTTGATGCTGGAGTGATTCGTGAGAGCGAGTCTCCATTTTCATCTCCCATTGTTGTGGTCAGGAAGAAGAATGGTCCAGTTCGCCTCTGTATTGATTACAGGAAGTTGAACCTGCAGACAGTGAAGGACGCATACGCACTCCCAAGGATGGATGACACTTTCGCAGCACTATCTGGTTCCAGGTGGTTCAGTGTTCTCGACCTCAAGTCTGGTTATTACCAGATTGAGGTTGATGAAGCTGATAAGCCCAAGACTGCCTTTGTCTGCCCGCTTGGTTTCTGGGAGTTTAATCGCATGCCTCAAGGAGTGACGAACGCCCCAAGTACCTTCCAGAGGCTGATGGAAAAGTGCATGGACGACATGAACCTGAAGGAGGTTGTAGTTTTTCTGGATGACCTGATAGTCTTTTCGAGGACTTTAGAAGAACACGAAGCCAGACTCATCAAGGTTCTCAACCAGTTGAAGGAGTACGGGCTGAAGCTGTCTCCAGAAAAATGCAAGTTCTTCCAGTCTTTGGTTCGTTATCTGGGACATGTGGTGTCAGAGCGGGGAGTGGAAGCAGACCCGGAGAAGATAGCAGCGTTAAAGACCTGACCAGTTCCTCAACGCCTAAAAGAGCTGAGAGCCTTCTTGGGATTCTGCGGGTACTATAGGAAGTTCATCAAAGGCTATTCAAACATAGTAAAGCCTCTGAATGATCTGACATCAGGGTACCCACCTGTTCAGAAGCATTCCAAGTCAAGAGACAAGAGTGGGCAGTACTACCACCCAAAAGAACCATTTCTGGACCGTTGGACACCTGCCTGCCAGCAGGCCTTTGAAATGATTATAGACAAACTGACAACATCCCCAGTTCTAGCCTTTGCAGATCCCGCGTTGCCCTACATCCTACACACGGATGCAAGCTCCACTGGCCTCGGAGTGGCCTTGTATCAGGAGCAGGAGGGGCAGCTGCGTGTTGTTGCCTACGCTAGCAGAGGGTTATCACGTAGTGAATCCCGCTACCCTGCTCACAAGCTCGAGTTCCTGGCATTGAAGTGGTCTGTGACGGAGAAGTTCAGTGACTATCTGTATGGCAATCAGTTTACAGTGGTCACTGACAGCAATCCTCTCACTTACATACTTACTTCTGCCAAGCTCGATGCGACCAGCTATAGGTGGCTGGCTGCACTCTCCACCTTCTCTTTTAAGCTCGAGTACCACCCTGGGAAACAAAATGGAGATGCTGACGCATTGTCGCGACGCCCTCACAGCAATCTGCGTGACGACCTACCATCTCAGAAAGAGTGGGACAGGATACATCGTTTCACTCAACATCACCTATCTGACCCAGGAGACATTGAAGTGGTTAATCCAGAGGTCATTCAAGCCATTTGTGAGAGACAACTTATCTATTGTGCCGACAATGCAATGGACTGTGATGGTAGTATCTCCCTGGTTGAGAGCCTGGCCATTTCTGCAGATGCGGTGCCTGACAGCTTTGGTCATGAGGACGGGCTTGGAGGACTACCCATCATCCCAAACCTTTCAGAAGAGGACCTCAGAGACAAGCAACGAGCTGATCAGTGCATTAAGCATGTCATTTCCCAGATTGAGCACGGAGTGAAACCACCACCTAGTCTAAGAACCGAGCTTCCAGATCTGCCTCTCTTGTTGAGAGAATTGAACAAGTTTGAGCTCCGAAATGGCATCCTCTATAGAACACGCCTAGAAGAGGGACACCCACAACATCAGTTAGTCTTGCCTGAGAAACTTCGGGACGTGGTTCTGAGAAGCCTGCACGACGACATGGGTCACACAGGAAAGGAACGCACAGTGGATCTAGTCAGAGCTAGATTCTACTGGCCAAGAATGGCTTCGGACATAGAGAAGAAAATAAGGACGTGTACCAGGTGTGTGTGCAGGAAAACTCTACCAGAGAGAGCTGCACCTCTGGTGAGTATAATGACGACGCGACCACTCGAATTAGTATGCGTGGACTTTTTGTCTGTTGAACCGGACAGAAGCAACACAAAGGACATCCTCGTGATCATTGATCACTTCACCAAGTATGCCGTAGCTGGACCGACACAAAATCAAAAGGCTCGAACAGTTGCAAAGTGGTTGTGGGACAATTTCATCGTCCATTATGGATTCCCAGAGAAACTGCACAGCGACCAAGGTCCTGATTTTGAGTCGTGGTTGATCAAGGAACTCTGTCAGATTGCGGGCATCCGTAAAACGCGAACAACACCATACCACCCAAGGGGCAACCCGGTGGAGCGCTTCAACCGCACTCTATTGGACATGCTTGGCACTCTGGGAAGTCAAGAAAAATCCCACTGGAAGGACTTTGTAAAGCCGTTGGTCCACGCGTACAACTGTACCAGGAGTGAGGTGACTGGGTTCACACCATATGAACTAATGTTTAGACGCCAGCCGAGGTTGCCTGTCGACCTCGCATTTGGCTTACCGGTGAAAGAACAGCAACACAAGTCACATTCCCAATTCATACAGGACCTTAAATCTCGTCTTGAGCAGAGCTATGAAGTTGCCACAAGGACAGCTGCCAAGGTAGCTGAGAGGAATAAGACTCGGTTTGATAAGCGAGTGAGTCCTTCTGCTTTAGGCGTTGCCGATAGAGTACTCGTCAGGAAAGTGCGTATTCGAGGAAAGCACAAGCTCGCTGATAAGTGGGAGTCCACAGTCCATGTGGTAGTAAAGAAAGCTGGAGACCTCCCAGTCTATACAGTTAGACCAGAGAACGGCAAGGGTCCCAAGCGCACGCTGCATCGCGACCTCTTACTCCCATGCGGATTTCTTGCTGCACCGACGGAGGAGCGTGCTCAGCCCAAACGAGCTAAAAAACCTAGGATGCGTCAGAATACTCCAAACAGCAAAACGGAGCTTAACCAGTCTTCAGATGAGGAGGACATTGTTCCCGTTGCCTGGTTCGAAACACAACTAGTCTCTGAGAGGACTGGGTGTGCTGCAACGCAAAATGCCCCAAGAGACCTAGGTTCCAGTCACGCCAAGAATAATCTGACCTCAATCTCTGCCGAGTCGACGGAAGTTCCGGAAGGTGCCAATGTTATGCCTGATGTCACATCAATTTACCATGAAACACTAGATCAATGTGGCGATGAGCAGACTCTAGTTGATGGTCAGACCTCATCTCCTGCTGTGGACGTACCAGCACCTGAATCCCATGAATTTGTGGGAGAAGCAAAGATGATTGATAATGCATCAACTGAATCTGAGGGACAAAGGACGTAGCTGGATGGCAGTTCAGGGGAAGAGGAGTTGCTTAACGAGGTCAAGGACTTAAGTGAGGACCAACCTAAAGAGATTCCAGTCCTCCCAGACAGGTTGGAGAATGTGACGAATAATCCTGGAACTGAAGGACAGGAGGAGAGTGGTGAAGTAGAGGAACGAGCTGACACTGATGTCCATATCAGGAGGTCTGAGCGGGATCGTCAACCACCAATGAGGCTCGACTACACTGAATTGGGGAAACCAATTGTCACCGTGGTAAAGTCTTTCTTCTAAGGGTTGACCGCTGCATGGAATGACATGGTAAATGAAGGTGAAGCACCTGCTTCTTCTCTTGCCTTTCCCCCCAAGAAACATTTGTGTGAACCTTGTCATGCACAGGGACGTGCATGAGTTCAGGAGGGGAGAGTGTAACCCACATCAGGTTTGTGGGTTCTGCTGCTGAATAAGGTTGGAGGTGTAATTTCCCTCCCCGCCACTAGGAGGCGAGTATGCCTTGAGATGACTTTCTGTTAGTCAACATTTCCTGTTGTGAAAGCCATTACTCATGAAGCAACTGCCAAATTAGCTGAAAGATCCTGGATCTGAAATCTGTGAAATGCGGCCGTGGGAAGCTGCGTCAGCCGGGCGAGCTATCTTCACCACGAGCTCCGATTGGTTTTTGACCAGGACTGGATCGTTCAAGATCTGAACCCTGTGGGTTCAGTGGCGAGCCAACCCCAAGCGAGTGACTGTAGACGGACCAGAGTACGGTGTGGCCAGCCGTGGGATCCATCTTCAGCGAACCTCAGGACTATCACTACATCCCTTGACACAGATAAGACTAACACTTTAAAAATCCACCCGGGTAGTGTTAGAACCAGTGGACAGAAACACACACACACACACACACACACACACACACACACACACACACACACACACACACACACACACACAAGGAACTGTAATTTCTCTTTCCAAAGAGAAGTGGACTGAGCAACAGGAGTGGAAGCTCTTTAATTGAAACTCTTTGGAGAATTTCCTTAAAGAGGATGTTTGGTTTTGATTTTATTTTTGGGCCCTTTAATGTGCGTTTGTGCACTGTAGGAAGCCGGCTTTAGACAGGCAGGGTTTGTAAACTTTACAACTTTCAATACGGTTTCTATTCAAATCACATCTTATCCATTATTGTGTGGTTCCTTCTCTGCTGATCCTTTCAAGGCTCCATAGTCTTACCTAGAACTTTCTGATACTGGTCCAAAGTTGCCGAGACAATAATTTAATGCGTATCTCATATTATTTAATTGTAATACCTGTTACACTGGACTTTGCTAAAAAACAAAATCTTAAAAAAGCCAGCACAGTTCTGGAAAAATATTCTTTGGAAAGATGAAACCAAGTTCAACTTCTATTAGAATGATGTCAAGATAAAAGTATGGAGAAGGCGCGGAACAGCTCATGATCCAAAAAACCCACAACATCTGTAAAACACGGCGGCGGCAGTGTGATGACTAGGGCGTGCATGTCTGCCAGTGGCACTGGGACGCTAGTGTTATTTGAAAGAGGAGGTTTGATTGTTCTTGAGAACATTAGTCTTTCAAAGCTTTGATGACTTTAGGCATTTTGAATAATTTGCACATCCAATGTGTTTTATCACACCTCAAACTCAAACAAAAGCACATTTATATCTTTGTGTGCCTTAGTAAAGCGTAATGTTACAGTTCCACAGTTGCTCTTTGTTCATAATTTCCAGTAATGAGAAAAAAACAGAAGTCATCAGCCTGGCTGATCTGTCGATGATGCTTTCTAAGGGGTTTCATGTAGTTACAACAACAGTAAGTGGTCTAAGCCATGTTAGTGATGGAAATAAACTTGCAGGTTAAGTTAACGTTTTCTCACAGTCAGAGTCTGTGTGGATGGCATCCACAAACTGAGCGTCAGAAGGGTCCAACCGGCTATAGGTGTCCGCTCCTTTAAACATGGGTCCAGCAGGGTCCAGGCCTGTTTGAAAGTTAAATATCTTTGAGATTAAGCACATGCCATGCAATTTTATATTACTAGAAACAACAAAAAGAGTCATTTTTCTCCAGTAATCTCATAATGAAAGAACTTCATCTCTAGGGAAACTATGGTCAGTGTAGTACACATTGGTTCATTGTCCTGTTTTGTGTTTAAAATGTCAAACAGTGTCCCCATGCCCTGGGAACACAACTAGTCTTTTTATATGAGGTTTTTAGTTGGATTTTATGGTTGTAGTTTATTCTCTAAATATTCAGTGACCGTTTGTAAGGCAGAGGTTTGGCAGGACTGAAGAGCAAAAAAAATGGGAACAGTAGGAGAGAGGAAGCAAGAGAAAGTACATATTCAATTAAATGTTCAGTAAACAGTGAGTTTAGCTGCAAACAGCATTGCAAAAAAATAAGTAAATAAAAAATGTCCTCACTTTCTCCAGCATAGCTATTTTTTTTTTTTTTTAGAAATCTTGTTGTGTGTCTGCCTTTTGTCTTAACCCAGACACAAAAATCCCCTATCACCTCATCTTAATTTGCCTTTCTTTGTCTGGGGATAAACAAATGTATTGGTTCAAAGCTTTAAAGTTGCTGAACTCTACCAGTCACAAAAACCAATAACAAAATCCAAACAACCGTCCTGATTAACTGACCATCAAACCAACAAGCAAGTCAAACAACCATTGTGCCTGCCAACCAACCAACTAACCAACCAACCTATCCTGTGGACCACCCATTCAATCAACAATAAGCTAAGGGAACATTTAGAGAAAGCTTTTGAATTTCTTTATTCATCAGCTTGGTGTCATTTTCAAATTTTATTCTTGTTGGGATCAGTCAAGCCTCTGATTTAACCCCGCACAAGTCTGTGTCATCAGACAAAAAGACCTGATATTATCAACTGAACAGTGGTGTATTGTGCTGGTGGTGCTCTGCTGAAAGGGACTGAGCCTTGTCAAAAAACTTCACAGTGTCTCTTTTCAATGTACTGTTGTTCTTTGAAGAGCCCTGCTAATTTTTCAGGGTCACACTGAGATCTGTGAGAGCCTGTGCTGTGAAAACCTTCATTGTCTTCACTCCTGTTGTCTCCTCATTTCTGTAAACCTAATACCAGCTACCAGCAACCTAAACTTTATTTCCACCACAAGGAGGATTATTCTGAGGTGGAGCACATGTGCAATGACTTTTTAAGTGTGCAGCTGTGTTTCCAATTCAGTTTTACATTGCAAGAGATAATATGTATGTAAGGTGTCTGAACTCACCTGTGATTCTTCCTATTTTCCCTTCGAACAAAGTTCCCACAAAACCAGCGACATGTGCCCCGAGACTGACCCCGATAAAGTGGAAGGATTCGAGTCTGCAGCCATGATTCTGTTGGAGAAGACAATCGCAAGAATAGACTCTGTATTCAATATAAGCAACCACAAACATATTTTTGTCATTTGTAGAATGAAAAAAAAAAAAAACTCTTGCAGACTTTTTTTCATAGACTACATAATATCTAGAAAATACTTCTGTTAATTGTGCTGAATTACATTTACATTGCTCAGGGTCGTAATGTGGCTAACGAGCATTTGAACAGCTTCGCACCTGCAGCTGATTGATGAGGACAGAAATCTGTATGGCCACCTCTCTGTGGATCTCTACCACCAGGTTGTAGGCAAAGGACGCACTGCGGACCCAGTCCACCACCACCACATTCACATCTTGAGATCTTAAAAGCGCCTGGCCTAACCTCTTCACCCAGGAGGGCTTACTCCCCCGGGCCCTGCAAGGATGGGTTGCGGTCAGAAGGCCATTAATAGCATATTAATATTAAAAGTCTAGTTAATAACTACTAAATTCTCTTTATAAACTACACTAAGCTGGTGAGCGTAAAATGTCAATACTGAACAATTTTGATAAAGTCTAGATAACATTTTTAGTTGGTAATACTTGTGGTTAAGTTAAATGTAAATAAGTTAACACTCTTTTTGTTAATACAACTCAAAATTTATAACTAAAAAACCATTAAATAAGCAGAGAATCTCCATTACTTTTGCCTATTAAATCTTCCAAGGAGACAGTTTTAATGTCTTTTCATATTGAGCAGAACAAGTCATTACGCTTGGCAACACTTCAGTTGAAATAAACCATTTATCACATTCGAGTGACAATGAATGGAAAACATCAACTGTGGCTGTTATTCTAACATAACTGGTGCACAGAATAGCAATAGCACTGATCCGTCCAAAACTATTACATTTGTTTCATTTGAAGATTCAGAGGCTCGTACTCTGAAACTAAATAAGGATCTCACCTGTACCCGTGGATGATAACCTTTGTAGGACGCGAGGGGTTGAAGTAGGAGTTCTCCATGGTGAGGGACGTCTCATTGAATGCTTGTGGACAGTCCATGTTTTTCCTGGTCAGCAGC
The DNA here is from genome assembly GCF_036321145.2 of Pelmatolapia mariae. Classification (NCBI taxonomy): domain Eukaryota; kingdom Metazoa; phylum Chordata; class Actinopteri; order Cichliformes; family Cichlidae; genus Pelmatolapia; species Pelmatolapia mariae. The sequence goes on from NC_086241.1 coordinate 27,643,013, forward strand.
AGATACTGGACGTTCAGTCTGACTCTTTGCTGCTGGTATTCCCGCCATGTGATGTTGTTGAGATCAGCACAGTGATTATCTTGCTGCCTTTCATCTGAAGCTGGTAGAAGTAGAAGGGCATAATACATACTATGTAGTTGTTGTTTTAGCCTCACTGTATCATGAAATAAAACTTGCGGGTTTTGTATTTGACAGCATTGTGATTACCACTCTTCTACTACAAAGCCATGCTGTTGTAATAGATGCAGTATGTGTTTTACCATTGGCTTGCTAAAATATGCACAGCGTGGATGGGTGTATGTGCTGCTCTAAAACCTATAGACACATTTAAGGATTAATGGCGCTTTTCCAGATGTGTAAGCTGCCAGTTCCACAGACACTAATGCACCCCTCTACCATCAGACTTGCAGGTTTTTGAACTAAACGCTGATGACAAGTTGCATGGTCCTTTTCCTCTTTATGGAAGGAAGAGTCCATGTTTTTTCAAAAGGAATTTCAATTTTTGATTAGTAAATGATTTATCTCAGTTTAAACATTTGATGTTATTGTGAAATGTGGGTTCATGTGATTCACAAATCACTGGATTGTGTTTTTATTTACATGCTGCACAGCATCCTAACCTTTTCAAAACTGGAAAACCAGTAGTCTTCCCCTTTACTTCAAACATCACATAACAATTAGTGTGGCAGTCCTGTGCAGCTTTAAGACTTTGGCTTTACTATATTTGGAAGTAATTATTTAAAAATTTTCTCTACTACGTTTATCTGACCCCTAACGTCACCAGTAATTTACAACACACATTTAACCAACATTTCTCAGTCTTTCAAGCTTGTGACGTTTTACTATGAAGCAGTGCCTAATCGGGACTTCTTGACACGTTTTATAGGTCTATGCATATTTAATGATCAGATGATTAACAATCTAATAATGTCAGCCATAGTACTATATTGGTCACTTCAGGCATTTTTCTGCTAGGACAATAGCTTCACTTTTGACAGCCATCTTTAGGACATTTTACTGGTAATACATTAAGTATTACCAGTAAAATGTGAAATTAGCATTTTCTTCTTTGATTCTTACAAAGACACTTGGAAGGCAGATAGCAGAAAAAAGAATCCCACTTTACTGTGGAGGACAAGTTCCTCGTTTTATATATGGTGCTATGTGTTACGTAATCACTGACTTGCGACAAAAACTCACATAACACGGTCCCTGTTCTGTCTTTCAACCCTCTTTGCATACATATTTGGAATAACTGTATGGAAAAATGATGCAGCAGAGCAAATCTCCTTCATTGGCACAGTACTTACCCACCACCACTGATGTGATGTAGACCGACAAAACACAGAAGAGGAAGGTTTTGCGCTCCCAAAGCATTTCTGTGGTGTCAGTGAAGTGAATGTTGAAAGTAGCTGCCAGGAGCTTGTTAGTTCTTAACGGTGCTCAGCTACTCTCTTTAGCTCCCAGCTTGGTGATCAGCTTTTGGCTTGACTAAATCCCAGCTCTGTGCAGTGCTGTAACACTGAAACAGAAACTCAGAGTTTATCTGGCAAACATCAGGGGTGAAGCAATGCTGGAATCCATATAAAACAGGCCAAATTAGTCCAGAATATAAAGACCCGGGTTCACTGTTTCTTTTCCTCTAACGTTCCACTTTTAAACTGAACGTATCCACAACAAACCTCTCGGTGTCATTTTCTTTTTGTTCATCGGATTCAATTAGGGGGCGAGTTTTCTTTTTTATTCCTTTCCCAGTCAGGGTTTGCTCTAAAAAAGTGGTTGAAAGTCTTTGCCTGGTGGTGAATCCATGACCTCATTTGTATTCAATGGCTGTTTGTTTAAAAGGCTGGACTCTGGCCTGGCTGCCCACTAGTTTGTGTGTGTGTTTGTGTGCGTTTGAGAGAGAGAGAGACCTTCATTGCGTAGGTGGGTTTGTGTGGTTCTGCTTGAGAGAGAGGGCATCTGACAGTGACCGGAGAAATCTGGAAATCAGTAATCAACAGACTGATTTTTGAGTCTTAATTCTTTTTTTTTTTACATAATCAAGCAATTCATGTGAGTCCATCACACACTATTCAGTCTCTATGACAACATTCATTTCCTGGAAACCTAACCTATACTTAATCCAAGTGTTCACCACAAACTGCATGACTTACACCGTGAGGAGTTGCTTTTTGTTGTTAAAAAGAGAGGCAGGTTTCCACAGTCTGACCGTATGTCACACTAGTAACACTGATACGCACATGCATTCATGCACACACAAATGTAATCCTTTGCATTTTATTTGTGTTAATGTGATTTAAAGCCGTATGTGCAACGTGGACTCTCCACTTAAGTATGGTGAGTTTATTTTTTATCAAATGGCAAAGTTTGCAATGTCACTGAAGTTCAAGATGATGAGCTCAGAATAAATGAACATCTAAAAAACATCAGTAAAAATACAATGAGAATGGGAATTTTTTTTCTCACAAAGACTTTATTAGTATGCGTAAGACAGAAACAGCAGGTCATGCAGTAGTTTTTTAATTGAGCACTTATCCTCTGTGTCATTTTGGGATAAATGGCTAGCAGTACAGATTCACAGCTCCTGCTCTAAGACAGTGTGTCTTTAGTGGCTGTGTTGTCAGTCGAACAAAAACATATGACAAAGTTATCATAGTGTACTTTGAAAAACTTTCACAAACATGCCATTTGAAAGAAATGTCAACACTCATGCTCTGTTTTCACATGCTATACATTTCTGCTTACTGTCACAGGAAAACTATAAGTCTATAGGTGTACATGTTGTAGGTATTAAAGCTTGAAGCCAATGTGGAAATGATAAAGCTGTAGTTTCGTTAATGCTCACTTGAGGCTGGCTCTACATGTATGTCAGTCCCCCTAGACTCTCCTTAATATGCTTGCTAGTCTTAGTTCAAAGGTTAGCACTTAACCCTGTTTTCTGTGAATGCAGGTATGTGTAGCACTCTTTATCAAACTTCCCATGTGGGTTAATGACGTTTATTATCTTATCTTAGAAAGTTAAGCCTTAAAAACAGGACTTCACAATTCCATGGTTAATTTCAAATTATGTCTATATGTTTAACAGTTTCACAAAAAATGCTAATGACTTTTGGTCATTTTTCATCTATTTAGACAAGATTCTTTCTCTCTCTGCTGGCAACTGGGAGGCGAGCCATTCAGTGGTGCATTTGCGTGCTTCCTCCCAGCTGTATTTGGGGACATATCCCAGATCCCTCTTGGCTTTCTCATAGGAAAAACTGAATGGCGTGTTCAACATGGTGAGGAGTTGACGGTTCAGTGGTGGGACGATGCGTATGAAAGGCCGTAGGATCCAGGCTACTGTCTCCATAAGGAAAGTTAGTAAGTAGAAGAGGGTGAGTGGCAACATGGGTTTCTCTTGAATACTGAAACCCAGAGGAGACATCACGGTGTGGTTGAAGTCTGAATAACTCACAGGTGGTGTGTCATCAGAAACGAAGTAAAACTTCCCTCCAACAGCATTTCTTTTCTGCGGATCTTTGAGGCTGCGGGCTGCTTGGAGATGAGCGGCAGCCACGTTGCCCACATAGACAGGCTTCACAAGGGCCTCGGGGAGTGACATACGAAGCAGAACATTTCGGTTTTTTATCCCATCGGCCATGTGGCCTAGGAGGAAGCGGCAGCCCTCTCCATAGATATACGCGGGTCTGAGTGCACAGGTGGCTAGCTGGCCTCCGTTCTGGAGCACCTCACCGTGGGCCTTCAGGGTTTTCTCCTCAGCCTCACTTTTGGTCTTGCTGTAGTTGATGTCCAAAGTGATGTCATAGACGGTGTCCTCACTGCCATTGATTATGGGTTCTCCCTTGGAGTTTGGCCCTATAACTTCAATGGTGCTGGTGTATATGAAGGACGCTACGTTCTCCCGAATACATGCCTCCAAAAGCAGCTGGGTTCCTATGAGGCAAAGATGCTGCTGAGTTAATATAACTAACAATAAACACTGCATATCTCAGAGCAGCACAAAACTTTTATGTTATCAGAGCAACAAGAGAATACAAAAAAGACAAAGAGATTAATTCTAATTTGGGCAATTAATTAATGCATTCATGTATTCCTTTACTAGAAAAGTTGCTGCCAAATCATAACAGAAATATTTCTAAGTTTTAAAAAGCCTTTGTGTAACAGCAAGTTGGTCTTCAGTACATGTGCCGAGTGACAAACTGAATAAAGTTCAAATGGAAACATCAAAAGAAATTGCAGTAGCTGGTAGAAACATAAGTTTAAAGTGTAAATAAATATCTGCAATTATATTATGTCATCTCTGATTATGGATTTTCCCTTCATTATTTAACTGCTGTTTGTCTGTTTAGGTTATTCTCATGTCAGGTTGCCAGTTTTGCTATGTATCTGCTTTAAGATACATTATATATAATGAAACCTGGCGCTTGTGCTGTGGTGCTGAACATGGTAAAATCCAAAATGAACACTTGAATCACACACTGGATCTTGATGAATAAAATATTCAGTGGAAAATGTGCTCCCCCTAGTGATCTTCTTCCACTTATTCAAATCAGGGTCACAGGTGGGTGGGTAAGGTACACCCCAAACAGGTCTGTCGCAAGCTAACGCACAGATAAAAACATGTTTGCAACTATTCACACAGTCAGTTGACCTAAAACCCATGCATGTCTTTGGACTGTGGGAGGAAGCTTGAGAACCCACGCAGACACGGGGAGAAAATACAAACTTCAGACAGTACTAACCAGCACACCACCGTACCACCCTGTGAATCACTCAAGTATAAAAAAGGCACCTACAGTTATGGTTAGGAGTTTACATCCACTCATCATGGAGGTGAATATTATGGTAATTTTGAGGTTTTAGTTATTTATTCAAACTCTTCTTTTTTCCACAGAGGAATGATTGTACAGCAAAATCTTTAAAGACTTAAACAAACAAGAACTGGGTACACAAGCTTGTATACACACACACATATATATATATATATATATATATATATATATATATTAGGGGTGCAACGATACTCGTATCGATATTGAACCGTTCGATACAGTGCGTTCGGTTCGGTACGCATGTGTATCGAACAATACAAAATTTTTAATTTATTTTATCAACTTTTCTTCTGACGATGCTGTCTGTGTTGAGAGCTCAGTGGATCTGCGTTCGACTACTCCGCCTAGGCTGCACTGTCAAGCGCAGATCCACTGAGCGCAGCGCAAGCTAGCAAGACAGAAGCTTAGCTCGTTGCAGCATGGCAAATTGAACCTCCCCCACCCTCATTCAGATCTGGCCTTTGGAACTATTTTGGTCTTCATGTGAAGTATGACCCTGAAGGTAAGCGCATCATGGACAAAAGTAAAACAGTATGTCGGATGTGCCACGCAATGCTCAATTACATGGGTGGGAACTAGTGCGTTAGCGCAGTTTGCTCGTTAACGTGTTGACACCGTCCAGCCCCACGCACGGGGCGATCCGCGGTAGCTCGTTAACGGAGATTTGCCGTGTTGTGGCGTTAACGTCATTTCAGATTAACGCTGACAGCACTAGTGGGAACACAACGAATATGACTGCACATTTACTCCGACATCATCCTAGTGCAAAGACAAGTGGAAGCAGACAAAAACAACAAGCACGCATGCTACAAACTTTACCCGTGTCATTTAGACAGCCGTTAGCACATGATTCTCCTTATGGGGACCTGATATGTTTAATATGCTGCTGAGAATATACCCCAGAAGAAGCGTATAGTATAGCTTTTATTTTGGAAAGAGCCATTTCTCTGTAATAAACTCTCTTTTCCAAAGATGAGGGATTTCTCCATCAGATAGATTTATTTTTTATTACTTTGTTGTTTCAGCAACATTAAATTTAAAAACTGTGCTTTTGAGTTAAAATATATTTATAATTTTAATAAATGACAAATTAAAAAAGCATGAACATTTTTTTGTATCGAAAAAATATCGAACCGTGACACCAAAGTATCGAACCGAACCGAACCGTGAATTTTGTGTATCGTTGCACCCCTAATATATATATATACACATATATATGTGTGTGTGTGTGTGTGCGTACATATATACACTCAACTTTAATAACTGGTCCTGAAGGTTTCACAATGACTTTTAACTTGACAAGGCCAAAGCCTATTAACCTCTTGTATGTCAATTTCTGACCACAACTTTAACTCAATTGATGGTTCAGTATTGCATCTAGACATAACACACAACTTAGTAAAGAACCAATTTTAAAATGTGTTTTTAGGCACTTTGTTACTAGCAGTCCTTCACACGTTCCCATTTCTTTCACTGAATCTACAGCAAACACAGTTTGAAAGGAATAATTTATATTATCCAACCAACAAGGTGAGCTTTTTTAAAAGCTATTAGCTATATTTCAGTATGATGTGCGGTTTGGTGAAAGAAGAAGTGTCATGCCTAAAAAAACGACACCACGAACAGGATCTGAAATTCAGGTCCTGAAGGAATATGAAGCATCTTCAGAGTATGGTTTCAATGGATGTATGGCATTTTTAACGCAAGGAAACAGGGAGAGCTTTGCAAATTATTACTAGTAATAAACGACCAAAAATGACAGTGATCTGACACACACCGCTGATGCTGTAAAAGTATACCTATACAGACAAACACACAATTTAATATTATCAGTTGTGGCATTCCCAGAGTTGGACCTCAACATTACTGAAATAGTGTGAAAGAGCTTTGAATGTCCTTCAAGAGGCCTGGAACACTTATCTTGAAGGCTACTTAAAAAAACAAGGAAGCTTGAATTAAAGAGTTCGGGCTGTGTTGAAGAATAAAGGTGGTCATACAAAACAATGACTTTCAAGCTTGTTAGAATTGCACAGGCTGTTTTTGCCTCATATGCTGTAAAGAAATGAGGAACGGCTCAACACTGTTGCACAGTACTTTAGCTGCACTACAGGAAGGAAAACTATGTCATTTGATTTGCTGGTGAACAGTATTTAAAATGCAGTGGACAGTTGTAGGTTTAACTAAAATAAAGCAGCAGGAATATTCATATGACATGCAAGTGCTTTAAGGAGTGTAAAGTAAGTGTGAACTGCAGGAAGTAGAAGTAAGCACTGGGCTGTAATAGTGAAAGCAGATCAAAGGCCAGTTAACACAAGTAATGAAAGTAGTTTTAAATGTCAGTGGTACAAAAACAAAAAACTTTCAACTGTAAATAATTCTGCTTCTTTGTTTTATGTATGTGATTTGATAAATGTATCTGTTAATAAATTAATCTATACTTAAGTCACATGAATTAGGTAAGCCTTCGGTGGATTTGTGACAGCCTTACCTTTGACATTCACTCCGTAAATCTCACTGTACTCCACTGAATCTTTGATGTCAATGATGGATGCGATGTGGAAGACGATCGATGCCCCACGGCAGCATTTGATCAGGAAATCACTGTCCCTCATGTCCCCTTCGAAAGCTCGCAGCTTTGTCTCACCTTTGCAGTCTGACACAAAACAAACCAGTCACCGGGACAAAGCAGCAAGACACAAGTTATTTAGTTTAAGCTAAAGCAAATATTTGGTTTTCAATCTACTGTACTGGAGACATTAAAAACACTCCTGCCCATTTCATATCAATTCATGAATTTTAATCTGGAAAAGGGGATGTTTTGTAGAAAAGAACGGTTTACCCTCCAAACTCTGCAAATACTGCAGCTGTATCTGTTTGTCCAGAAGTCGAATCTCAGCCATTTTCTCTTCTTCCAGCAGCAGCCTCACCAGCCTCTTTCCCAAGAATCCACAGGCCCCCGTCACCACGCACACATCACCTCGCAGAGACATTGCAGGTCTCTTTGTATAAAATAAAGGCCCGTTAACAGTCAAAAACAGTTGTTTTCTCTCTGATGCAGAGCCTTCTCAAAAACAGCGGCTAAAAATGAAGAAAAACACGAATACAGAATTGGTGTTGGATGTTTCGTGATCTGTCTGTGAGGGACGGACAACACCCTCTGTTCTCTCCACCTCAGCCCTTTTTGTAAGCCCAGAAAGTTACTAGAAAAAAAAAAAAACTTCTTTTCTCCAAGGCAGTATTGAAAAAGGGGATGGGCTCAGCTACTCCAGGATGGAATGTGATGCTTTCTGGGGCTGGACAAAAAAGCGGCTGGAAGGGCTTACGCCGTATGCCAAGGACATTTGCTTTTGGAAAATGTAATCTTTTGCTTAATTAGAAAGAGTATTTCATTAGAAGAGGCAGGGAGACTCAGCATGTGACATGGAGGGAAACAAAGCAGGAGCTGAGGGTTCTTTGCTGCTTTTGGCTTTCACAAAATGAACAATTCTACACGGAAAGGCACGTACCCCGGCCTAAGAAGCACTCAACAAACACAGAATCAGAATAAAAAATCTATTACAAGTAAAGTGTTTAAAATCCCATTAAAGTACAGAAGAACTACTGCTGAGTAGTCTAATGTGTAACAATAAACCTACATATATAAAACATAAGCAGGTTTTTCCCACTGAAATGTACTAGTTAAATAAAAGATCATGAAGTGAGACTTCCTCTGTCAAATAACCTATTTACCTGCCGCAAAGCACTTCAATATCTTTTACTTTGTTACATTCCACTGTGGCTTTTCAGCTCTTTGGTAATGCATTTTGTGTGTCTTTTATTGTATTTAAGGGTGCGCCTACAATACTCATACACCTTTTAATCACACTGTACTACGGAGGAGCATACACACAAAGGCATCCGATAGCATGGTAAATATTAAATTCATGGCAGTGCAATTACAGAAAAACACTGAACTGGTATTGTTCAGTCTTTAATAGCACTGTGATGACAAGTCACACATGATAAGATCCCCACCTCACCACTAGTTTGCTTTACTTTAGTTTACTTTGCAGTCAATACTTTAAATATATTTTACTTATTGTCCAATATATTGTTTCTTTATTAAAATTAGTTTACTTTTTCCATCACACCTTACAATGTTTAAATTTCTGTTTTATGATATATTAATACATCTTTCTTGTTTGAGTCTACCCGGGGGTTTGGATTCTCCTTCCTGGTTGGCAAAAGGTGTGGCAAAGGGCTGGGGGTCTGAAGTACTGCTGACAGCCTTATTGGACTAAACCACACGCTACATTGCCTGGGGGGGTGTTTGGAGTTTAATTGTCTTGTGTTAGTTGGTTATATGGCATGCATTTTGTTTTCCCCTTGTGTCTGAGGTTTTGCTAGTTGCTATTTTGAGTTTCGTTTATTGAGGTGACCTTTTTATTGGCCAAGTTTTTGGTTTTGTTAATTATCTTTCATATTTTTGTGTCAATCAAACCCCATTTTTTTTTATTAAACACTTGTGCCCTCTATGCCTTACTGCTTGGTCCCTGACAAGCACAAACACCTCATACCAACTGAAGCACGGTGGTGGTGGCGTGATGATTGTGCTTGTTTTGCAACCACGGGGCTGTGTACCACTGTATTCTAGAGTCAAATGCGGGGCCATCTGTGTGACAGCTAAAGCTTGACTGAAATTAGGTCATGCAATCCCCAGCACAACAGCAAATAACTGAAACAGAATTACTTAAAAATAAATAACCAAGGGGCTGTAATGGTCCAATGAAAGTCACGTTTTCAAGCTGAAATACTGTGATTGGACCTTAAGAGAGCTGTGCAAGAAAGATCTGACTGGGAAACCACACACTTACTAGGAAACAACCTGTAACTGAGAAGTTAGTTACTGAGAACCATGGCTAACCATGCTTTCTGACCATAAGAATGACTATGATTTTCTGCTCAGTATGACCTGAATCTAGCTGTCAAGGCTAGAAAGTCATCAGATAAGTGTTTGCTGAGATCACAGAGAGAGCAAACCGAGGTCGATTTTCCTGGACTTCAATACAACTTCTATGCTTGCTTCACTTTTCAGACTTGGAAGCTACATCTATCTTTTATACTGTCTATGTTCAGCACTGACCTCACAGTTTAATTCTGCAGGATGTCAATTTGGATTAAGTCACTTTTAGCTAACTTCTAGTGGCCATTTTAAGAAATGCAGTTTTAGGCACTTCCACATTGGCTTTACTGCTTGATTGGCTGCTAGCTAACATTTTTCTCTAACTATTTATGCCTGCAGACTATGGAGTACTTCTTCAACTACTATGTAAAACTCAGTTAGATTACTATGGTTGAATATTAGAAAAAAACCTTTTTAATGTTACCGTCCAGGCATACCGATATAAACAAGTCTACTTCAGACTTGTTTTTCTGCTTTGAGATTTTCAAAGGAGAGGTTTTATAGGGATTTTTTAAGGGGAAACACGAGTAGATGAGATGTGCACTCTACTAACAATGATTAAGTATCAAAGTTTGTCTAGAAAGGTGCAAGGCTACATGAGCCAAACAAAACAACAGTCGACATTTCAAGGTAACATATGTCTGCCAGATGGGCAACTTTGTTTTTACATATACATGGATTAAATAAAGTCGGCCATTGTTTATTCAGCAGTGGGTACACTGGATCACTGGGGTGGAAACTCCTGGGTGTTACAGGGTTTTAATGGTTGCACCACAATCAACATATATAGAGCTGATACTTTCCTTGGAACTGACCTATAACTGACAATGACACTGTTTCCGGCATCATATCCTATTACACATAGGCTAATTGTGTATTCTGATGTAGAATCTTTATTGTTTTTTACACTAAGTTCGCAACAGTTTAATAAAATTAGGTCAATATACTGAAAACGAGTGCTAACAGTGAAGTGCAGCGCTAGCTCTCGCTTAGAGCAACTTTGGCTGACTTTTTAAACACACACGCACATAAAAAGGAACTGCAACAGTTCATCCACGCACACTCCTGCACTGCATGGTACCGTCTCTATTTGGAAGACCTTGGCAAAGCAGCCGATAAGACAGCTGTGTGCTGAGGAGGTGAAGGATAAAATCTCAAGGGCAGTTTCATCGTCATTTGCTGACATCAAACACCAGAGAGTGAATGTGTGTGAGCTATTTTGTATCTATGGAACAACAGTCTGATGTGTTAATGGCTGAGAGGACTGTGTGTACAGCGAATAATGTGATTCTGTGTTGCAGCATGAAGATAAACCTTTTATTTGATGTTTAAACAATGCACATTAGACACACATGAAATGTGAACTGCAATGACTTTTCCATGTCTTTTTAGGTTTTTTGCTTAAATTTAATGGAAAGCATTAACAGATATCTTTGCTCATTACATTGTGTTTAAAAGTGTTTTATAAGCAGAAACAAACCTCGTGAAAGCATGACTGTCTGTGTTGGATACAGGCTTGGTTAATAGGAAGTTCCACACCCAAAATGTTGTCTTTGTAGCTACAGTCTAGCTGAAATCTTATGACTCTGTGCCATAAAAACTTCTTTATTTTCCAATGTTTGCCCAAAACCCTGTGGTGTTTTAATCACCAAATCCATCAAGCGTCATCATGATACAAATGATTCAGCTAATTCCTTTTGGTTTAGAGATGGAAAAAAATAAATAGATCAAAAAAGCCTACAGAATTACAAACTATACAAAAGTAGCATTCGAAATAATGTCGATTTTCTCTCTTAATTCAATTTTTCAGTGTAATTTATATGAATAGATGATTTTGCCTCTAATTCTGACTTGCTTGCCTTCAGTGTCCAGTGAATCAATGTCCAGTCAAACTGATCAGGAAGGTGAGTTTGAGCTTTCATTTAGGCATTATGTACATTATGCATATTCATTACATAATCAACAGATTAGCTGGGGTGCCACATAGCTGGCAGTAAATGAAAGGACAGGAAACGATACTAACAAGAGCACAGTGTTTGTAAGTACGAGTAAAGTCTTCAAACTAGCGAATGCTAATGTAAGCTAGCCTGCTTTGCTTGCACATGCAACTTGTGTTTGCAACCCACACTACTTCCTGTTTTGCCTTCTTTTCGCCACAGCGTGCAGGTAAATTTCATCATGTCAGTTGTGGTCTCACAGCAGCAACAGCCGGAAACCCCCTCGTCTGCGGCTATGAGCTCTTAGCTGTGGGAAGTGGGCAATCTTGTATCTGAGCCTCATCTACTGACCCCTCTGGCAGATGAACTGTCATTGTGCAGGCACGGATCCCCCCCAGAGGCTCCAGCACGTTGAACACCCTGTCCCACACGTCCTTGTCTGGGTCATATCGCTGCACGATGTCGACCATGCATCTGCTGTTCCAGGAATATCCTCCCACCACGTAGATCTGTCCATTGAACACAGTCACACCTACGTCGCTCTGGCCCCGAGGCATTGGTGACACCACCGTCCACTGGTCTGTGTCAGGGCTGTAGTATTCACAGCCCAGGACGTCGTCATAGTCGCTGCAGCCTCGGAAATGATTTCCGCCCATGACATAGAGTCTGTCTTCCACAGTGCACATGCAGTGCAGGCCACGGAGCTCCGTCATGTCGGCCCGTCGACTCCACGTGTCAGCGACTGGGTCGTAACACCAAAGCTCCTTCTGGAAGGTGTCACGGGTGATGCCGCCTGTTTGGCACAAGAACAGGATTGGTATACAGATATTTAATTCAAGTAAAAGCATAAATACCACTGCTTCAAAATACTCCAATAAAAATCCTACTTATTCATTGTCCAGTAAGATGTTCCCTTTGACTGATATGATGTGACTCCAGATATTATTTGTACTAATACAAGTTGGTACAGTCATGCTAAAAAAATCTTTTCCGCAGAACTGTATGAAATCCTGTGAAAAAGTACCTAAACTTCATGATTTAACAGCATTTAGAACCATCTTTAGTTTAGCCTAATTTTTTTCTGTAAGCCTATCAGTCTCTGATAACATTTAGAGACAACATTTGCTTCAGTTCACTGAGGTTTGTCTGTATTTGTTAACGTACAGTTTTTTTTAAGTGCTGTGCATAGTCTGGACTTTGACAGAGCCATTGCAAAACCTTGATTCTTCTCTTTTTTAGCCATTCTGCTGTAGATTTGCAGGGTGATTGGGATCATTTTCTTGTTAAATGACCCAACGTGGTGCAAGCTTTAGCTGCAAATAAATTGCCTCACATTTGACTCTAGAATACTTTGATATACAGAGGAGGTCATGGTCTAGTTAGTGCAAGTTACCCAGGTCCTGTGGCTGCAAAACAAACCCAGATCATGCTATTTATTTATTTTGTTATATGTATAAAAAGTAAATATTATAAATCCATGTTTGTCATTGCTTAACTTTCAAATAAATGTTGTAAGCTATTATATGTCGTATAATATTGCACTGTGAAATTTAGTATGGTTAAAGAATAACGTAAATACTAGAGTAAACTGCAAGAATTTTTATGCTTTATTGAGTACTGAAGTAAAGTGACCTAGTTACTTTCTATCTCTAATTACTTCTAATTTCTAGTATTTCTAGATATATTTTTAATGAAAATTTTACATGTACTAAAATGTGTTCATCAAAAAGAATACAGAGTTGGTGAAATAGCAGATGTTGTTTATAAGATCGATAGGTATGTGAATGTCTGCAGGAGAGTATGAGATAATGGACACATTGCTTCCTGTGGCCGAACATTAAAAACAGATGTGAGTAACATCCTTCCTTTCACACCATGAATGCAATGCCAGTGTTCTTTCTTAGATCGTTTTCTTATTATTTATAAATGCCAAGGTGTTTGTCATCCAGAGCAACGGCTGTTTTGTCATTAGGTGAAGGTTTGTCTTGTTTATTTTAGAGTTCAAATTATCCATTAGTTATTCATTTATCGGAGTCAGAAAATTAACACTTGCCCTCTTGAAAAGGGAAAATAACCCTATGTCCTTGTACACCTAACGACTAATTCAATAATTGAGAAATCAGGTTATTTTAATTACAACAAGCGAACAACTGAACTACAGTGAACAGTGAAAGTTTATGTTTTACTATAAGAAATGGTGAATGCTTTGTTTAGCGTTTACAAGTTTAATACTTCGGTAACCTTTTGTTGAAGCAGTGGTTTGTAATCGTACACCAAATTACATGCATTACCACTGTGGGCTTCTTGATGACATGCATACTGTCTAACTCAAAGAACCTCAGGTAAAAAGAGATGTAAGTACGATGTGGTGTGTCCAAGTAAAGTATGTGCTGTTGTCTTCAAACTGCTATAATGCAGATGTATGTTGTAACTTCAGAAGACTGTGGGTTTGAACTTTGTTGCAAAGCGATGTGGTCCACTTCAACTACAGGTTTCCTGATTCACGAGTGAAACTCGTGTTTCTGCTCTCAACTCTAAAAGCCGTTTTCCTGTCCAAGGTTGCTAAGAAACAGGCCTGAGAACTGGGTGAGAGCCGCTCATGAGACTGTGCATCTCAACAGGAAGTGGTTTCAAATAGGTCAGCCGTGAAGCATTATCTAATGCATCTTGTCAGGGTGGGTTTTCTTGTTCTCTCCAGACAGCCCTTTTAAAACTTTGACAAAACATCTCGACGTGCAAAAAATAAAAATATATTAAAACAGATAATAATCGTCGTTGTGCGGTCATTATTCTGCTCAGCTGCTAATTTGAACCTGAAGAAGAACCAATTCAAAGCGCATGGTTCAAACACAAATTTGACCTGTTACTGATGACTCTCAGTAAAAAAGGGAGAAGTCAAGTATCATTGTTATACAACTGTAGACAGTCACTCTATAAAGCTTTCTTGCTAACTGTTTCATTTGCAACCTCTTGCCTAAGTGTCAGTTCCTCATTTTTTCTTTAACGACAAGAGGAATCTTCCTCTAACTCTGACCATGGCATTGATCGCTCTCTCTTATAGAAAATCTATAATTGAAATGAAACTGAAACAACAGTTCTCGAAATGGTTATGTGGTCATTTGTCATTTGCATTGCAAACATAATGACAAATAGACTCCATTCAGTGGTATTTAACACTCTTCTGTGCAGCAGTGTTTAACCTTTTGAAATCTGCTTTGAATTGTTACATTTTACTTTTTAGTTTGCTAGCATGCTCTCATATATCTACATTTTAACAACAGAAGTGAACTAAACAGTAACATTTATGATATAAAAAGTCAGTCAGATGTTCAAATCGTACAAACTGAGAAAATCAAACATTCACAAGAGCTGAAAATGTAACAGGATGAGAAAAAATGCTTTTACTCACCCAATTTATAGATATGAAGATAATTTGAATCAAATAATAATAATAATAATAGGTGAATACAGTTAAATAATAAAGGGAGCGCAAATAAACAAAGTTTCGCAAACCTTTTCACTAGCTGGGATTCTGAAAACATGGTGAAATATTAAATATATGTAAAAAGTTTTGGCAATTTCCTGTTAAAATACACAAAGCTTACCTTTACACTATAAGTACTATCAAATCTTGCTGTAAGACATGAGCTTTAATTGGCAGGAGAGTGCTGTTAGTACCAAGTTTTGACTAAAAGTCTGATTGGGGCCTGTGTTTTTCCTCAACAGGTGAAGTGAACACACCTGTATTTGAAGCTCCTTTAAGATTTTAAATTAGATTTAAGACAGATTTCATAAGCTTTGCTTCTGCTACAGTAGAACTCCTCCAGCGTGACCACTTGGCCTTTCATAATTTTACAAAATTATAAATGAATCTATGTAAAATTAAATAAGTTCATTTTTTCAGTGAAGCTGGAAAAATCTGTAAATGCTAGGAATTACTTTATAATCCTATACTGCAGGATTTGTTTTAACAGGGTTAATTATTGCTGTCTTACCCGAAATGTACATGAGGCCTTCATGGACTGTTCCAGCATGTCCATAGTGGGGCTCCACCATACTGTTCACAAAGGTCCACTCATTTTTCTTCAGATTGTAGCACTCCACCGTATCTGAGCAAAATCACAGAGGGATGTTTATGCAATTTATTCAGCATATACTTTTTTAAATGGCAGTAAAGAATCCTAATAGGGAGAGCTATAACAGATCAGTGATAGCAGCAGTGTCCAAAAACATCTTTTGAACAATTCAAACGTTACTTTTTAGTAGAAAAAGAACTGAATGGTAAAAAGGAAGAGGTTATCAGCTCACACTGGAAAAGAAATTTGTTACAGCTCACCAATTTCTCCTGAGGCATTCCTTCCTCCCACTGCAAACAGCTTCCCATTCAGGGCACTGAGATGGAAGAAAGTCCTCTTCTCATTGAGTGAAGCAATCTGTAACCACTTGTCAAATCGTGGATCATAGCGGTAGGCGCTGTCTATGGCTGTCTTGCCCTTTGTGTCATAAGTACTCTGACCTGAGAAGTCAAGAAGATTCAGTGTTACCTTGGTGATTGCAACAAAAGGTCAATTACAACGTAGATCATTTAGTCATGCTTAGTTTTGATGATGCTTGAACTAAAAATGCTGGCTTATTCAAAATTAAATACTCATGTTAGAGTAACACATGGCTTGAATTGGCTGTTTGAATGTTTATGTGTGTCCTCTGCTCTGACCTCCAACAATGAAGAGAAAGCCGCCTAGAAGAGCCACACCATGCTGATAGCGTGGCACCTCCATGGGCTTCAGGGCCCTCCAGTGGCCGGTCTTCTCATCATACAGCCTTAACTCCCGGCTCACCACCAGCTGTTGTCGCATTACACCACCCAGGACCAGAATATGAGTTGCGTCTGACCGTATCTGTGTCCTCTCTGTTTGCAGGGCTGGCTGCATGTAAGGCATCATCTGGTAGTTACTGGCCTCCAGCAGGAGGTTCACACAGGCTGTCTCAGAGCGCATCAGAGAGTCGCCTTCTTCTTCATCATCCTGAGAGATCTGAATCAGCTCACTGGGGCTCATCAGTGGGAAGCGAATGTGCCGCATCAAGGCATAAACAGAAGTTCGGCGTTTGGCAGGCTCGTGGTCCAGCCATCCTCTTGCGATATGATAGAGCTCCAGTTCCGAGAAACCTTTCAGCGAATTGCTGGCAAGAGCGTTGGCCATGCTGGTCTCAGAGAGCTCAAGGTAGCGGCCACACTCCACTAACTCTGAGAGGTTCTGACTCACAAACTCACCTGATGTGATACAGATAATCAACAATCAATGAAAATTACCAAGTTTATTAGAGTTTTAGATATAGTTTTCTATTGATCAATGAGGGGCCACATACAATGAGGATGATATAAGGATAGATATGCTTATTTCAGGTAGTGCTGATGACTGGAAACATTTAATAACCATTAAATAATAACCACTGATAATCAAAGATCTGTGGTAATCACACATAAGTACTTAGTATCCACAGACATATCATATCACTTACCTATATTCTGCTGAACATCCTCTAGAAGCAAGTCTGTGGCTATGCGCTCAACTTCCACACAGTTATCAATAGTGATCTGCAATGAACAACACAGAAAATAGAGTCATCAAACAGATAGAGTAAATACTCTTTGCTCTATACTGCATTGTCATTCATTGCCATGGCTCCCTTCCAATGTCATATTATGTTCTGATCCTGAGAAAGAGTGGATGTGAAGGACAAAGAAGCAATCAGAGGGATTTGGCAGCTTATAAGCTAGGCCTCCAGTGTACTTGAATATAATTAGCAGAATCCTGAACGAATGTGACCTTAAACTGAAAGAAGAAGTGCTCACCTCACTGCTCAGAAGCTGATTGCAAAACCGCAGGACTGGCATGACCTGCAAGAAGTTTGCGGCCTCCAGTGTGTCCTGAAGATTGCCCATGTCGAGGCTCACTTTGGATGTGTAAATGAAGTCTATAATGTTCTTTAAGCCCAACTTAGTGACCCCATGCAGCTTGATCTCTCTCATCTCCTGCTCCCTCATGCCTCCTGAACAAGAATAAGCAAGGACCAAAAAGAGACAGAAAGCATGTATTTGCATTGCTTTAGAAGATTTGTCTTGTGTAGGCATGATGCACAGTCAGCAAGATGCAAAGATGTAACAACGCACAACATGAAATTTATGTAAATAGTTAATTATGTATTCAGATGTAAATATCTTCTGTGAAAATCTCATCTCAAAGGAAGCTGTGAGCAAAGAGGAGCCAGAATCTCTAAACAGACTTCCTTTTGGGGTTTTTTAAGATGCTTGCTAATGTTTATCCATCTAAAGAGTAAGTTTGAGTTAAGCAGAAAACCTTTTCTGTCTGCTGCACTGCGTTACAAACATACATACTTCCTTCCTACAAAACTGCACTTGTATGATGACTACAATGTCACTGTTACCTTTCTTTCTCAATGCAGTGCCTCAACGATAGAAAGGGGGCCACAAACCTGTGAACATCGCTTTAAAGTAGTCGCTGGATGAAGCCATGATGACTCTGTGGACGGGAAACTTTTCCTTGCTATCTCCAGGAACTAAGACAACATCACAGAGCGTCTCATCTCCCCGAAAACTATCAAAGCCCTTTGGGGAAAATAATTCGATGGGTTAGTTGTTAAAATTAACCCTCAAAATAATTTCATAACAAAAAGCTGTTCAGACAGTAATAAAGACCTTTAACACATCCTCTCCATGTTCAGTGCTACTGAACACCTTGGACAGGGGCCGGGGAGGAAGCTTGGGCTTTGTTGATTTGTCGGGGCGTTTAGGTGGTATTTCCATGGGTGGTGGGAGAACAAAAACTGGTGCTGGAGCTGGAGCAGGAGCAGGAGGCACAACAAGTGCTGGTGGAGCTGGCCTGTCATCTATGGAGGGGAAACGAATTTCACCGAATTTGAGAGGTGAGAGAAGCCGATACTCCTGCTGATGCTGCAGGTACGCTGAGCTACAGCTAAGAACAAATAATGGATTTCTGCTGCAGTGGAAACATGAAAGATTTAGCATCAAAATCTACTCAGAAAAGCCAAAGTAAGCACATATTAAGCAGAAAAAGCCCACTGTAAAAGATAAGATTTAACATTATTAAACACAAAATGTTGACATTTGATAGTTCTGTGTCACCATGGACACTCACCTTGTTGAACAGGAGGAGGAGGAGCTCTTTCTGGCTGAGCCGGGTGTCTCTGATCCCTGGATTGATGCCTGCTGCCTAGACGAGACAGTCTGCGGCTCAGCCTACCTGCCCCGCTGTCGTCTCCATTCGCCCTGCACAGGAAGGATTCACAGTAAAAGAACAGGTCTGTCATTCGCTGTCGAAGTGATGTTCAGATTCAAACAAAGTTGCAGAATTACGGATTTGGTTTTTTTAAACTTATCATGTGCACTAGTGCAAACAAGGTCACAAATTAAACATCTGGTGAGTTTATTTTAGGTTTCAGCTACGCTGTTTTTAATTGGTAGAAATATTCATTGTGTTTTGCCTCTTGGCACTTCCTCTTAGAAGCGTGTAAAAATGCTGCTTTCTTCAGCGGACTCTCTCTACCGCTCAAAGCATCTCAGATCTGAAACATTTGATTAATGATGCTTTTTTCTTGGGAGAAGGCCTAATTTGCAAAAGTCCCTTATCTGTTTTGTAGTGCGTGTCCTGTGGCCTGAAAAAGAGGAAGCAGTGGACTGTTTTTTTAAAAGTGCACTATGTCTCCTCTTAAAACGGTTTCCTGCTGTGGGTCTTACACTCAGGTGAAAAGGCATCTACATGACATGTTAGTTCCGTCGACAAGAGGAAGACATGGCCTCACATATAGAATAAAATCCAAATCTACGACCCATCAACAATCTACAGAGCACTGCTCAAAAACATGTTCCCATGTTTTTCCAGTGTGACTATAGACAAGCAGATAATTACACGTGTGATGAGATGCAATATGTTACAAGTTATGAGTAATCTTTCAGTGAAACTGCACTACAAGTGACTTCTCAGAACACACTCATCTTTTAAACTCAACCTCCACTCTGCAGCTTTGTGATTGCAACTCTCTCAGCTGTTGACAAAATCTGTCTTCATACAGATATAAACATGAAAACACCTGCAGAAGAGCTCAAAACTACTTTTTTGGGTGGGTGTTCCTGCTGCAGCAGGTGTCTCCACAACCACATTTTCCCATAAGACACACAAACACACACTGAGTGAAAACGTCAGCCTCGCTGTTGTGGCTGGTAAAAACATCTCTAAAGAATTTTCTTCTGCTCCTTCTTCTGAAACCTTCACCTAAAAAAAATATATCCTGAACTCATTTCTATTGTATGTTTCACAAAAGTGTTGAATATTGATTAACCAGATGAGAAATGATGAAATCTAATGTAATGATGAAAACCTTCCTTACCCCATGTCATTGGCCTCTTGGGGTTGAGGACTGTTGTTTCGCTGATGAGACTTCCTACATGAAGAAATAAAAAAAAAAGTAACAATGTATTTGTGTTGCATACAATGCTTTTCTAAGTTAGGCAAAGATTTGTACTTGTGTGAGTATGGATTTGACTTAGACACAGAAATAACACTTCTCTGTTAGACTGTTTTGTTGGTGCGTCTCGCACGATAATTTAGTCAGATGTGCTTCAAAGTTTCCTTTTGCAGCATTCTTGTTTTTTCACAGCATATTTGATGTGGCCTCACATGATGGCAGACAACACAACCTTCACTGAACTTCACTTCAAATGTTCTCGTCATCATTCCCATCACAACTCTCGCATTTCCTCGTGAAGAAAACCTCAAATGTGCATGCTGAAACTGATGTACAGTCTGTGAAAAATTCTGCAATATTTTATCTTGTTATACACAAAACCCAATCCAACATCACGGCTCCCGTTCAGCAATCTGAAAATATGGTTAGCATGCTCGTCAGCAGATAAGATCAGCTGTGTGACAAACGCTTTGGTTTTGCTTTTTGAAAGGTTGATACTGTTGCGTTCGACCTTTATTGACCTCGTACATAAAGCTCATTGTCAACGATTGTGCGCACACTTGCACTTTACCTCGACTCTTAATAATAATGAGAAGACAAATCACTTTAATACCAATAATATCTAGGTAACTGGTTATAAATAAGTGAAACGCTACACTTCTGTAGTATCCTTGTACAGCTGAAATATACACACATGACTTGGTGGCACTTTGCTGTGTGCTGTGCAGCTGCCTTACCTGCACTTGTGTAAAAGTACAAAAAAGGGACATTTGTGGGTGACCTACCTGGAAGAAGAAAGCTTCCTCAGCAGACTGGACCCGAGCCCTCCCTCCAGCCTGGCAGTTGATCCAAAACAAACTCTAAAAAGAAAGACTGAGCAGAAAATGTCTGCTCCACTGTGCCAGCTGGTTGAAGAGTTGAAGCGTCTGAGTGAGCTTCACCGTTTTAGCTTAACCAAGACCTCAGTTACTTCCTGTGCTACTTCTCTTTCTCACTTTAGGTTTCTTTCCGCATTTTGATACTCTCCACCCGACAGTGTCACACTTGAGATCATGTCAGCGAAATAAGAAAAGTTGTTTCAGAAGCTGTTTTTGTTTTTTAGGTTTTTAATGAAACATGTTGACACACACAGGGCCTTTAGTGACCTTGTGTGCTTGCATGATTTTGCAAATGGAGGAACTGCACTGTTCAAATTAGGGTTTTAACTTGATGGCATTTTAAAGTCTATAGTTAAAAGATGAATGGAAGCCAGAAATATGCAATGTACTGAAGAAGACATAACACAGTGACAACAGACAACATGAACTTTTCAATTTAGAACTTCACTGGTTCTGATGAGAACCTGACCTGCAGCTAATCCACTTTCGAAGAAGTTCAAACATTAATTTTCATATAGATCAGATACTACACTTCAGTTATCACATGAAATTAATAAATCCAGAAAAGAGCAACAGATATTTGCCACATGCTAGAGTTTATTCAGCCATAAGAACTGGCAGCATTTCAAACCAAAGTGCACTCATGTTGATTCGTTACAGCAGAATAGAAAAAAAAAGGTTCCATGGTAAGTGCCTCCATCCTTTCCTTTCCTCCCTTCACGAGCTAAAACAGCTTGATAAACCTTGAACTGACTCTCAGCTTTCTAAAACACTCACTCATGTAGTCTGGCATGAATATATATCAGAAGTCCCACAATTTATTCCTGACCTATGAAAGTTGTTTGCATGTACTGCGTGAGGTAAATTTGTTTCTGTTTTTTGTTTTTTTGTTATAATGAATTCTCAGGCTCTTTGTTTAAGTCTCAGTCTGGTTTAGTGGGATAATTGTCCTCAGTGCTGCCCTCTGCTGGCGGTCACAGCTTGGAAAACTGAATGAGGTTCCTGTTGATTTCAGCTACATTCCTGCAACCTGGATAAGTAAATATATATAATATATAAATATAAAACAGTAATAAAAATAATGCTGAAATGTTCCCTAAAGCCTGTTTATATATTAGCATGATTACAGCCATGTCCTTCAAGTTTGCATCAGACTCACCTGATAGAGCCATAGACAGACGGAACTCATCGTTTAAGATTTGCAGTACTTCCCTCACTCCTTCTTCTCCCTAAAAGATCACACAGGGCATATTTAAATTAAAAGCAAATTGAATTCTGTAATCTGAAATGCGTACTTGGTGTTAACTAAATAATTACTACATTCAACGAAAACAAACACCTCAATGTGTTGTCATAATCGTACCTTGTATGCAAGGCCCCACACTGCTGGACGGCCAATGAAAACACACTTGGCCCCCAAGGCCAGCGCTTTCAGTACATCACTTCCTGTTCTGATTCCTCCGTCAACATAGACCTCAATTCTGCCTTGTACAGTGTCCACAATCTCTGGCAGTGCATCAATCTGTTATAACAGAGACAGAGATAACCTTACTGCACCATTAAACAGTCTGATATGTATCTGAGTAAGCTACTATAGGTCAATAAGCAAGCAAACAAAAAGAAAAAACGTGCTGAAATTAGATTATAGCAACCCCGTACTTTCTGCAGCTCAAGGTTATTGCTATGAAATGTTACTGCTGTGAAGCGGTAACATAATTAAGCTTAATTAGTGATGAAAAATGCTGTGAAATAGACTGAAAATCTGTTTTGTGAAGAGATAAACAAAAAGACTAATAATCCCAGACATTCACTGGTTATCTATTGTACATCTGAATGAATGTGGACAGCGAGTACCGAGGCTGGGCCTCCGTCCAGCTGTCTGCCCCCGTGGTTTGACACGATGATGCCCTGGACACCATGTTCCACGGCCAGCTCAGCATCCTCCTTGGTCAGGATACCCTTGATGATGATAGGGAGGCGTGTGATGGACTGCAGCCAGTAGACGTCCTTCCAGCTGATTGAGGGGTCCAGGGTGTTAGCTGGTATCCCATACTCCTCTGGGCCTGCTGTCTCCTGCTTACAGTGCATGTTTGTGATTGTACAACTCTTCTTAAGTGTCCACTTTGGTTTACAAATGTGCTGTTGTTTACTGAAAACGCAATAATGGGACAACTCTGACACTGCTGGTGCATTTAAGTAACATTAGAATTTGAATATCTTGTACATATAAGTTGAAGTCCACCTTCCTGATGGACAAATACTGTACTCCAGACTGTAAGGTAATAGATTCTTAGAAATTAGCATTGAAATTATTGCCAGGGGGCAACGATTGCATCTGTGCCATTTATGACGGTATAAAATAAACATCAAAAACACAGTTGAATATGAGTACAGTCTTTGTCTTAGCTCATTTTGTGTTCTTAGCTAAGTACTTGCATTTTTTGGAGTACAATGAATATAGAGATAACTGTTGGCTGTTACCTGAAATACTCCATCAAAGTTCTTTACTTTGAGATGTGGTGGAAGTTTGAACTGGTTGCGAATGTCATTGCGGCGCTTTCCAGTATAGGGGACGTCGACAGTGAGGACCAATGCCTTGTACCCGAGCGCCTCTACGCGGTGCACCATTTGTTCCGACAGCTTCCTGTCTCGGTACACATACAGCTGGAACCAGCGGTAACCGTTGGGTGCTGCCGCCACGATCTCCTCCACTGAACATGTGGAATATGTGCTGGTGATGTAGCAGGTGTTGAGCGCCTCGGTGGCTGTGAGATGAAGGCTGGGGTGTTACTATGACTCCCGCATTTAAATGCCCAACTTTACAGCAAAAACATACTTACAGCCTCATGTAAAAAGTGTTTTTGGTGTCCACAGCAGATGTGGGTGAGATTCTCAATAACACATCTCAAGGTTTAAGGTTATGAAATATTAGGCTTGAAGCCTCATAATATTTTTTTAGTGTTTAGTGTGTTTAATTCAAACTCTCGTTCATTTTCCCCCTTAGTGTGTTTACCTTGTGCAGGTGTCAACACGGTAATCATACTCAGGTGTGGACCAAAACAACTCCAACAACCACACCAAGAGCTTTTCGAGGATTTTGTCTCAGTCGGGTTCCAAACGAACTCCAGAGCGGTTAGTTTATGGTGTGAACGAGAGCCAACCAAAGTCTAACTCTGATCCAACGCAACTACCAGAAGCACATTCCAAGTTTGGGCTAAACACCTTTCACTAGCCATGTATGCTTTGCATGCTAGGATGTAGCAGGGTACCATAGATGCCAACTAGCAGTGAAATTAATATAACTTCTCCACAGTCTCCAATAGTCCATAACATGGCACTTTTTCTCTTGTATTCACTTTTGTTGCTCTTGATCCAGACACATCTAGCCTATAAGCTCAGTGAATGTTCTCACTTTGTGTATAATGATGCATTTTAGTTCGCTTGGAGTTCACTTGAATTTTTCTCTGTGTAACAATCTAACCATGGGAAAAAGCTACAAATTTACAAAGCGAGCAACTGATTCAGACCACAGGAAACAAACTACAGGTGTAAAAACGCCCTTAGACAGTTAATTTGCCAATGAAATTCTCTGACAAATAACGGCTTGTTCTAAGGCTCACGCCATCTGCACTCCAGCTTTAGTCAATTAAATTCTACTATTTTATTAGCTGCTACTAAGCACTAATTAGCAAGGACTTAACTCTGTGTGAAACACTCTTAGACTTTAAAATACACAGACAAACAGAAAGATTGATTCATATAGATATGAAAACCATTCACCGACCCACATAATCTTGACACAAAAGTCCTTACCCCGAGCTGTGGCCACCTCTCCTTCATGCCAGGCCAGGCAGTGAAAGGCAGTAGGTGCGATACCGACAGGAAAGCTGATTTCCGTCCCCTGCACAGTGGTCCGTGTGTCGCTCATTGACACGTCCCGCAGGATACGAGGCCTCAGACGGATCCTGAGCGTGAAGCACAGTCGAACATGTAACTAATAAGATCACATGCTACGAGACAATCTTTGTGCTATTTTACTGTATTGTGTATATTCATTCAGCAGAAGCTTCACTTTAAAAACAATGTGTGTCAGGATCATAACCGTATCATGATAACACATCAGTAAGTTAATGTATACAGTGTACAATTTAAATTATGGGATTAAACCAAGATAGAAGCATGGTGTACGGCTTTACTAATGAAGCAACTGGACTTCTTTAAGTTTCCTGAAGACGTTTTAACGCTCATCCGAGAAGCTTCTTCAGTTCTAAGACCAAATGGTGGAGGGTCCCAGGTATTTAAAGCTCTAGTGGGAGTTGTCCCTAAGACGGTTGCTGACCCACTACTGATCATGTGCCTCATTACATGAGCCAAGGTGTGAAAAAGGGAAAGTGAAAAGTGAAAAATGACACAAACCCTTTTTTACACCTTGGCTCATGTGATAAGTCTAGCTTAGCTGCTTTTCTTTCCAAGTTCCTTGGATTATTATGACCTGGATGATTGAGAACCTACACAGACACTTTCCTAATGAAGTTATATTCCTCTGAATGTGAAGAGGCAGAAGACTTGGGGATTCTGTTTTCCCCAAAGCTATTACTGGTGATATATTAAAGAAACAATCCAATGTGATCATTTCTCAAAGGGACAAAAGTTATCAGCAAAATGGTAACAGACTCGTGGCAAAAACATACACTGTGACTTTACAAAAAAGGCACTTTATCAGTCTTCATGGAGACATTAGGAAAGCTGAGAGGAATGCAGAAGGAGACACGGGAGAAAACATCCTCACAAAAAAAATCTTTATCCCAGCAGTAGTGCAACTTTCCAAACTGTTCACCACAGGAGGTTGGAGGAACGGTGCAGCGTCAACACTGAGTAAAACCTAAAACAGCCTGTTACTGATTATTTGGTATCACAGCAACAAAAACTGTACTACAGAAATCAGTTACAGCCATCCAAAGTCCACAGAAACAGGCCTGTGCCCTCTCATGATCTTTGGCTCGGTAGCGAAAGTGTTTTTCAGTTGTGTTTGCTCCTATTCCATTCATAATGTAGAGATTATTTCTTTAGTGTGTTGAAGCTGCGCCACTGCAGTGCTGCCTGCATGTCTGTGGTCACAATGAACGTCAAAAAAAATGTTTCTCCTTTGTGCTGCCTTTAGATAGACGGTCTGACAAACATTGTAAAAAAAAAAAAAAAAAAGAAAAAAATCACTATGGAAACACGTGCATTATGCTAGTGCAATAATGTCTGGATCAACTTTATTTTGCTCACTGTACCTTTTGTAAGCCAGCAGATTGTCGTCCCTGGTGCAGCATTCATCTGCTCCAGCTGCATAATAATCCCAGGTGGCCTTTGAGAGATGCTCCTTAGCATACTCCTCAAAGTCTGTCAGGCATACCATCTGCATCTCTCCACAACAAACTCCCTCTCTGTGTAGGAGCAGAATTTTTCAGGTTTCAGTGTAATCTTGGCAACAAAGCAGCAGAAAATACAATCAACCATTGATATGTGTACTCTTAGATCTGTGCATATCATTTTAAATGAAAGCATTTCAACATGCTATATAACCAGTGACTGACTGAAAATAAAGATTTCTAGTATTTAAAATTACTGCTGGTCAATGCCAAGCACTGCTGACTTTATCACAGCTTAATCTTATCTGTTCACTCAACCGGCTAAACAGAATTTTCTGCATTGCATGCGAGACAAACAGCCCCAGTCACTCTGCATGTGTAAAGTTACAGCTTCAAGACTTACCACAAGTTACTGATATTCCAACAACAAAATTCCCCTACTCTAAAAGGACACAGCCTCTGAAGCACTAACTATTGCGACATCGCTGCTCAAACTGAAATGCCCCTCCTATCAGTGAATGCCGTGCAATCGATGACCCGCCAGTTAAAGTTCTGCACATCTGAGTGAGAAACATAAACTGGTTTAGTTTTCCTTTTTCCTCTAGTTTGTGTCCCAGTTCTTGTTTTCCTACCTTTGCTTTTGTCTCAATCAGAATCAAACTTTCATTGCGGCATTATGAGAGCCGCTGACAGTGTAAGTGACCAGCGGGTGACCCCTGGCCTTATTGTGTTTACACAAGCTGGAAATGTGCTGATGATGACTGGGACTATAGTGAGGACGAGAGGCATCTGACAGTGTCGTGTGGTCCAGATAGAACATACAGCATATGGGCATACATATTTACTCACTGTTTACCCAGGATCCTACATGCTAATGTATATACAACAGGGCCTTTTGTCAGGTGGGAGCTCGTTTTGTTACATGTTCTTAATAGTCAGCATGAAATTATGAGGGTATGCTCAATATACTTATGCTGAAAAAAAGTTTAGATGCGCCTGTCCAACTGCTTCTTGATGAAAATGTCTTTAATCAGTCAATCACATAGCAGCAACTCGTTTAGACATGTAGACATGAGATGACCTGCTCAACCTGAGCGTCAGAATGGAGAAGAAAGGTGATTTTAAACATGGCAGGCTTGTTAGTGCTACATGGGTTGGTGTGAGTATTTCAGAGACTACTGATCTACTGGGATTTTCCAGCACCACCATCTCTTATTTTTACAGGGAATTGGCTAAAAAAAATAAAATATCCCGCAAGCAGCAGTTCTCTGGAAGAAAATGCCTTGTTGATACCAGAGGTCAGAGGTGAATAACCAGAATCTTTTGTCCTGACAGGTATACAATTGTAACTCAAATAACTACCCATTACAACTAAGATATCTAGAAGAGCAGCTGTGAATACATGAATTCATCTTGGAATATTTTCTTAGAACACTTTGGGCACCTTAGTACCAATTGAGCATTGATTAAATGCCTCGGCCTATCTGTTAATAACCATGTCTGTCCATTTATGACCACAGGATAGACCCTTTGAGTCTTCACGTGAATGTCGCTTAAATTTAGCCAATATGAAGGCTAAGCTGTAATTGTGACATGATCATGGGCCTACCAGGTACAGGTGCCCGTTTTCCCCCTTTCTCGGTGTGCTGATACAAGCATGTTAGCAGGTGGGACAGTTGTGAAAGAAGCGCTGAATGACGTTGTTAGCTCTTAGCATTAAACCCGAACCCAACCTGTGACTCATCTCAAAATATTGGGGCGTGCCTATTGAATTTTAGGCTCCCTTAAAAACAAATTTTATCGACATTTTTAGCAACTTTAAAATATTTTTTTAATAATTAAAGTGTGTTTGAATGTTTTAATTGGGTCAAACATACAAATTAAAAACCAAAGACACTTCTCTGTATGTTTATATTTGTCTTGAAGTCTGACTGGTACAGACTAGTGATGTGCGGATCGATACTGAAATATCGATTCCTTCTATACCAGTCATTTATGTTCTAGAATCAATTCTCACATTAAAATATCGATATTTTAGTAATTTAGGGTAAATTTGTAGTTTATCATTAACTGGAACACAGTGGAAAGAAACTATATCATTCGGATTGTCTACATTGGAAGGAACTAGTTCCTCTTCCGCCTTTCATAGTCATGTGCGAAATACGGCTGTATAAATGTGTTGCAGCCCCTTGGCGTGCGCACTCACAACAATGGCTGAGCGTAATTGGAGTTATGTGCGGACGTATTTTACCTCCACAAACAGCCAAGACGTGGTTTGCGATACATGTGGCAAAAAAAGTGAGGTGTTGTGGCAACACCACTAACCTTGTCAAACACCTCAGAGTAAATCATATCACAGAATATGATGAGTGTATGTTCAGGCGAACTGAAGAGGAGGAGTGGAGAGGGACAGGTGCTGCTAGGGCCAGACAGACGTCTCTCACAGAGCCCTTTAGTGCTGCAGGCAGGCAAGGTGTTCAAATAGCGTACAACTTCAGTTTTTTTTTATTTCTCTATGATGAATTCTGCATTATTAAGTGGTAAGAACAAGTAATCTGATGTCCTGTAATCGTTATGATGCTATAATTTGAGATACAATAAAAGATACAATAAATAAAATAAGTTTTTGTACAAAGTATCGGCATCGGATCAGTATCGTCGATACCACCCTGAATTTTACTTGGTATCGGATCGGAAAGGAAATCAGTGGTATCACACATCACTAATACAGACAGAACCCCCCCACACACTATTTGTTTTTGGTTCGTTCCAGCTGGAGAGGTGTTGCTAATTGAACATAAATATAAGTAAAAGTATAGGTTAATTAAGTAAATAAATAAACAAATGTCATCCTCAACTCACGGTATGAAATATGTTTTATCTTAATAAATGTATAAAATATAAAGAATTTCCCTGTTTAAAGTGACAGCACTGAAAAAATATCTGACAAAACAGGACGACAAGCTAGCTGATAAATTGTTATAAGAAAAGCAACAAAATGTTTTGAAAATGAACTAATTACCTCTTTTACCCATGACAGTGATTAACACTATACCTAAATTTTAGATATAGAAAACCTGCATGCTCTGTCTTTATTAACTTATTAACGTGACCATAAAAATTTAATCAACGTTAAAACTGTTTTCTTATGTTACTTTTTATGAAAACACCATGGAGTTGTAAAACTGCTAAGAAAGCCTTGATGACATTCAAGACCATTTCACTATCCAAAGCTTGAACAAAACTGGAATCCAGAGGCTGTTTGCTGAATGGCCGACATGTGCAGAAAACTAATGTTTTTACAATCCCTGCTC
This sequence comes from Pelmatolapia mariae, assembly GCF_036321145.2. NCBI lineage: Eukaryota > Metazoa > Chordata > Actinopteri > Cichliformes > Cichlidae > Pelmatolapia > Pelmatolapia mariae. Next base: position 27,672,781 of record NC_086241.1, read on the forward strand.
ATTTATATTCTCAGCCCTGTCAAGACTTGACAAAAACTTTCTGGCAGTGCATTCAATGAATCAGGAGACAGAAAGCATAAAACGGATGTTAAATTTGTATCGATTACTCACCGATTACAATTGTTCATTCTGTTAGCAGAGCTTCTTTCCTGACACATTCATAACCTGTAAACAGACCACAACCAAAATGTGAACACAACATGGTTATTGGCAATACTGCTACTACAACTACTACTGCTACCATTACTGCCAATTATGTGACCCACATTGCTTTTAGTTCCACAGCACTACTAACACTAGTACTATGCCAGTGGTGCTTTTAATACTGCTTCTTTTGCTACATTTTAGTAGTATTACAAGTATTACAACTACAACCACCAGAAAACTGACATTGCAGCTCTTTCTTACTCATAATACTGCTACGATTACAGCTAATAGTACTGATACTTTTTCTGACTTCTGCTCATGTACTAGCACTTCAAGTCCATACATATAAAATAACAACACTGCTTTTATTCTTTTTATGCCAGTTACAACAATTGATCTGTAATTACTAGTTAAGGAGTTCACCTAATCAGTTAATTTAAGTGTTATTTCCCATGTCTGTTGGGAAATAACACTTTCTGACATCCGCTGTCAGAAAAAAAGGTGCATTAAAAAGTATTATTGCTGTTTGCTATATAGTAACTGTGCCGTTATACTTACGTCTACTAGCATTTGAGATATAAAAGCTGTGCCTACTTTTTAAAGAATTGGTTGTTTTAGATTTTCCACCAAAGTTAAGACAAAGTTTGTGAATTTAAATTGTATCCAGAGATAAGGCGGCATCTGTTTTTAGTTAATCCACTGATCTTCTGTGTTAAGTATTATTTAATAGTAACCTACAAAAAACCTTTTAGAACAGAAAACCTTTCAGAATAGCTTTCAGCTATGAACACTTGAGGGCAGTCTAATACTGAATGAAGGTCCTTTCTTAAAGCTCCAGTCAACATCTGCAAACCAGGTAAAGAGCTTGTATTTAATGTCTGTCATCCGTGAACACTAAACATCTAGAACTACAACACAACACGGCATAAACCTTGTTCAACCCTGCGCTCAGAGGTCTGTTAAACTTGTATGTATTAATATGAATTATGTATTATTTTAACCCTTGTAATAAAAATACTTGAATACAAATGGGATAATTTCCTCAGTTAGATTTTTCTTATCTCCTTTGTAAAAAAAATGTTCACTAAAAATTTTGTAAAACAGAAAAATAAGTTGCTTTTACTGCACTGTTTATTTTACAGCTCGGCAGGACTGCTATGATTTATTACTCTTTTTACTGAGATATTATGTTTATTTTTAGGTTCAGTTTTTTAAGTGTGGCTGAATGTTTGTGATGAATGTGAGTCTCTGTCCTGTGTAGACTGTGAAAGGTGTCAGTTATTTAGCTCCATTGAATGGCGGCTGTGAGCACATTGTCCAGGTAGATTTCTAGAATACCTGGTGTTTGGTTTGTAAGATACAAAACAATTTGAAGGTTTAATGAGCTACTGTTATACAGCAGGTTGGTGTATGGTACACTGGCTTTAGTAATGCTGCTCACCAGCAAGTAGAACCAACACAACCTGACACTTTGCTGTTTTTAATTTATTTGGCGGATAAATCCTGAGATTCTACATTTAGATGACTCACCTACAAAGCAGAATCCAATAACGGGAAGGCAGTGTAAGTAGATAGTTGCTGAAGTGTATAATTCAGTGTCTTACCTTAACCTGTGCTCTTTGGCAGGCCTACAGTAGGTGTTGGTTCCCTTCTCATGTGACAAGGTCGTGTCAAAGGGCAGTGCAGCCCTCAAATCCTACCTCCCCCACCACAAGCCCTCTCGCAGTGTGAGGCTCCGCCCACAGTGGGTCAACAACAGCTAAGCCTCTCGTCAGCACTCTTTTTCCTGGTCTTTCTTTGTGCCAAAACCCACCAAAAGCTTGATGAGGTCAGTTCTATTGATCCATCACTCATAAATATACCAAACTCACAATACTGATTAGACATCTGTGTTTTACATGTAGAAATACTTAGAACACTTGGAGCAACAAACACACACACTGAGTGAAAACGTCAGCCTCGCTGTTGTGGCTGGTAAAAACATCTCTAAAGAATTTTCTTCTGCTCCTTCTTCTGAAACCTTCACCTAAAAAAAATATCCTGAACTCATTTCTATTGTATGTTTCACAAAAGTGTTGAATATTGATTAACCAGATGAGAAATGATGAAATCTAATGTAATGATGAAAACCTTCCTTACCCCATGTCATTGGCCTCTTGGGGTTGAGGACTGTTGTTTCGCTGATGAGACTTCCTACATGAAGAAATAAAAAAAAAGTAACAATGTATTTGTGTTGCATACAATGCTTTTCTAAGTTAGGCAAAGATTTGTACTTGTGTGAGTATGGATTTGACTTAGACACAGAAATAACACTTCTCTGTTAGACTGTTTTGTTGGTGCGTCTCGCACGATAATTTAGTCAGATGTGCTTCAAAGTTTCCTTTTGCAGCATTCTTGTTTTTTCACAGCATATTTGATGTGGCCTCACATGATGGCAGACAACACAACCTTCACTGAACTTCACTTCAAATGTTCTCGTCATCATTCCCATCACAACTCTCGCATTTCCTCGTGAAGAAAACCTCAAATGTGCATGCTGAAACTGATGTACAGTCTGTGAAAAATTCTGTAATATTTGATCTTGTTATGCACAAAACCCAATCCAACTTCACGGCTCCCGTTCAGCAATCTGAAAATATGGTTAGCATGCTCGTCAGCAGATAAGATCAGCTGTGTGACAAACGCTTTGGTTTTGCTTTTTGAAAGGTTGATATTGTTGCGTTCGACCTTTATTGACCTCGTACATAAAGCTCATTGTCAACGATTGTGCGCACACTTGCACTTTACCTCGACTCTTAATAATAATGAGAAGACAAATCACTTTAATACCAATAATATCTAGGTAACTGGTTATAAATAAGTGAAACGCTACACTTCTGTAGTATCCTTGTACAGCTGAAATATACACACATGACTTGGTGGCACTTTGCTGTGTGCTGTGCAGCTGCCTTACCTGCACTTGTGTAAAAGTACAAAAAAGGGACATTTGTGGGTGACCTACCTGGAAGAAGAAAGCTTCCTCAGCAGACTGGACCCGAGCCCTCCCTCCAGCCTGGCAGTTGATCCAAAACAAACTCTAAAAAGAAAGACTGAGCAGAAAATGTCTGCTCCACTGTGCCAGCTGGTTGAAGAGTTGAAGCGTCTGAGTGAGCTTCACCGTTTTAGCTTAACCAAGACCTCAGTGTCATGGTCCCTGTGCCTCACCAGCTGATCCTGTTTTAGGCAACGTGTGTTTTTTTTTTTTTTTTCTCTCTCTCTCTCTCTCACCTGCCGGGGCGGTGCTCATTATGGGCTCCCGCCCCTGGCCCATGCACCTGCTGCCTATCGGGGTGATCGCAAGGCTTATTTAAGACGGCAGCGCTGTGCCACTCGTCGCTGGATTGTTGAGCTATCAGCGTCAGTCACTCTACCTTTTGTGAGTTAGACTCTGAAAAGTTATTTCCGTCTGTTCGCCGTTAACTCTAGTTTCTGTGTACAGATCTTCCCCGGACCTTTCCCTGCCTGCCTGTTATCGTGTGGACGAGTGAGTGGATTTGTGTTGCCCCGTTGTGGAGAGAGAAGAGAGAGCCATTGGAGTGTGCCTGATTCCCGTCCTTCCCCTCACGTGCCCCGGAGCCCTGGACCCCCCTCCCCTCCTTCCAGCACGTTGTAAATAGTATCACCTGGTGTCGTTTGTACTAATAAACTGTCAACTCTGCTAGGATTCCTGGTCTGCGCCTGAGTCCATTAACTAAAATGTGACACTTAGTTACTTCCTGTGCTACTTCTCTTTCTCACTTTAGGTTTCTTTCCGCATTTTGATACTCTCCACCCGACAGTGTCACACTTGAGATCATGTCAGCGAAATAAGAAAAGTTGTTTCAGAAGCTGTTTTTGTTTTTTAGGTTTTTAATGAAACATGTTGACACACACAGGGCCTTTAGTGACCTTGTGTGCTTGCATGATTTTGCAAATGGAGGAACTGCACTGTTCAAATTACAGTTTTAACTTGATGACATTTTAAAGTCTATAGTTAAAAGATGAATGGAAGCCAGAAATATGCAATGTACTGAAGAAGACATAACGCGGTGACAACAGACAACATGAACTTTTCAATTTAGAACTTCACTGGTTCTGATGAGAACCTGACCTGCAGCTAATCCACTTTCGAAGAAGTTCAAACATTAATTTTCATATAGATCAGATACTACACTTCAGTTATCACAGGAAAATTAATAAATCCAGAAAAGAGCAACAGATATTTGCCACATGCTAGAGTTTATTCAGCCATAAGAACTGGCAGCATTTCAAACCAAAGTGCACTCATGTTGATTCGTTACAGCAGAATAGAAAAAAAAAGGTTCCATGGTAAGTGCCTCCATCCTTTCCTTTCCTCCCTTCACGAGCTAAAACAGCTTGATAAACCTTGAACTGACTCTCAGCTTTCTAAAACACTCACTCATGTAGTCTGGCATGAATATATATCAGAAGTCCCGCAATTTATTCCTGACCTATGAAAGTTGTTTGCATGTACTGCGTGAGGTAAATTTGTTTCTGTTTTTTGTTTTTTTGTTATAATGAATTCTCAGGCTCTTTGTTTAAGTCTCAGTCTGGTTTAGTGGGATAATTGTCCTCAGTGCTGCCCTCTGCTGGCGGTCACAGCTTGGAAAACTGAATGAGGTTCCTGTTGATTTCAGCTACATTCCTGCAACCTGGATAAGTAAATATATATAATATATAAATATAAAACAGTAATAAAAATAATGCTGAAATGTTCCCTAAAGCCTGTTTATATATTAGCATGATTACAGCCATGTCCTTCAAGTTTGCATCAGACTCACCTGATAGAGCCATAGACAGACGGAACTCATCGTTTAAGATTTGCAGTACTTCCCTCACTCCTTCTTCTCCCTAAAAGATCACACAGGGCATATTTAAATTAAAAGCAAATTGAATTCTGTAATCTGAAATGCGTACTTGGTGTTAACTAAATAATTACTACATTCAACGAAAACAAACACCTCAATGTGCTGTCATAATCGTACCTTGTATGCAAGGCCCCACACTGCTGGACGGCCAATGAAAACACACTTGGCCCCCAAGGCCAGCGCTTTCAGTACATCACTTCCTGTTCTGATTCCTCCGTCAACATAGACCTCAATTCTGCCTTGTACAGTGTCCACAATCTCTGGCAGTGCATCAATCTGTTATAACAGAGACAGAGATAACCTTACTGCACCATTAAACAGTCTGATATGTATCTGAGTAAGCTACTATAGGTCAATAAGCAAGCAAACAAAAAGAAAAAATGTGCTGAAATTAGATTATAGCAACCCCGTACTTTCTGCAGCTCAAGGTTATTGCTATGAAATTTTACTGCTGTGAAGCGGTAACATAATTAATCTTAATTAGTGATGAAAAATGCTGTGAAATAGACTGAAAATCTGTTTTGTGAAGAGATAAACAAAAAAGACTAATAATCCCAGACATTCACTGGTTATCTATCATATATTTTATGAATATGATCTTAAATGAAAAGAATGTAGCGATGAATGGGGACAGCGAGTACCGAGGCTGGGCCTCCGTCCAGCTGTCTGCCCCCGTGGTTTGACACGATGATGCCCTGGACGCCATGCTCCACGGCCAGCTCAGCATCCTCCTTGGTCAGGATACCCTTGATGATGATAGGGAGGCGTGTGATGGACTGTAGCCAGTAGACGTCCTTCCAGCTGATTGAGGGGTCCAGGGTGTTAGCTGGTATCCCATACTCCTCTGGGCCTGCTGTCTCCTGCTTACAGTGCATGTTTGTGATTGTACAACTCTTCTTAAGTGTCCACTTTGGTTTACAAATGTGCTGTTGTTTACTGAAAACGCAATAATGGGACAACTCTGACACTGCTGGTGCATTTAAGTAACATTAGAATTTGAATATCTTGTACATATAAGTTGAAGTCCACCTTCCTGATGGACAAATACTGTACTCCAGACTGTAAGGTAATAGATTCTTAGAAATTAGCATTGAAATTATTGCCAGGGGGCAACGATTACATCTGTGCCATTTATGACGGTATAAAATAAACATCAAAAACACAGTTGAATATGAGTACAGTCTTTGTCTTAGCTCATTTTGTGTTCTTAGCTAAGTACTTGCATTTTTTGGAGTACAATGAATATAGAGATAACTGTTGGCTGTTACCTGAAATACTCCATCAAAGTTCTTTACTTTGAGATGTGGTGGAAGTTTGAACTGGTTGCGAATGTCATTGCGGCGCTTTCCAGTATAGGGGTCGTCGACAGTGAGGACCAATGCCTTGTACCCGAGCGCCTCTACGCGGTGCACCATTTGTTCCGACAGCTTCCTGTCTCGGTACACATACAGCTGGAACCAGCGGTAACCGTTGGGTGCTGCCGCCACGATCTCCTCCACTGAACATGTGGAAAATGTGCTGGTGATGTAGCAGGTGTTGAGCGCCTCGGTGGCTGTGAGATAAAGGCTGGGGTGTTACTATGACTCCCGCATTTAAATGCCCAACTTTACAGCAAAAACATACTTACAGCCTCATGTAAAAAGTGTTTTTGGTGTCCACAGCAGATGTGGGTGAGATTCTCAATAACACATCTCAAGGTTTAAGGTTATGAAATATTAGGCTCACCGCTCCGAGCTGGCAGCCAGTATCAGCAGCTCCGACCTGACTGAGTCCCTTTTTCTCTTTAATATATGTTTCTCTGTTGTTTTTGTGTTTTTTGTTTTTGTTTTTCTATTGTGGAGTGCTGTCCCCCACAATGGAGCTCAGAATTCTATGGACAATGGTGTTCTTTATCACATTTTTTACGGCATCTTTGTCCGGAGAGCGCGTGGAGGTCCGACCTCCCATTGTTTACAGCAGGGATCAGCTGTTAGCCCTCGGAGCCTCCGCTGCCATGCCTACCGCCGAGCAAGCTAACATCCCCCGCGAAGTGAGGAGGAAGAGACGCGGTACTCGGGCCGGGATCGGGCGTCGCAGTAAAGTTAGGAGGTACCGGCCAGCGATTCCATCTATTATTATGGGGAATGTGAGATCTCTCCCCAATAAAGTAGACGAACTGGCAGCCCTTACCCGACATCAGAGGAGCTACAGGGAGTGCAGCCTGATGTGCTTCACAGAGTCGTGGCTAACTGCGCTAACTCCGGACTCACACGTAAACATGGATGGTTTTCATCTGATCCGGGCCGACAGAACAACGGAGAGTGGTAAGAAGAGAGGAGGGGGTCTGGCTGTGTTTGTGAACGATAGATGGTGTAACTCTGGACATTTATCTATCAAAGAGACGCTATGCTGTAAGGACATTGAGCTGCTAGCGGTTAGCATGAGACCGTACTATCTACCGCGAGAGTTTAAACACGTGATTATGATAGCTGTGTATGTCCCGCCCTCTGCTAGCGCTGCAGCAGCCTGTGAGGTCCTGCACACTGTAACCAGCAGACTCCAAACACAGCACCCTCAGGCCCTTTTCCTGATCTCTGGGGACTTTAATCACATCTCCCTGTCCTCCACTCTCCCCACCTTCACCCAGTATGTTACCTGCCACACCAGAGACAATAAAACATTGGACTTATTGTATGCCAACACCAAGGAGGCATACAGCTCATCACCTCTCCCTCCCCTGGGGGGCTCAGATCACAATCTGGTTCATCTCCAGCCTGTGTATAAACCTCTAGTACACAGAGAACCAGTAGTGAAACGCACAGTAAGGAAATGGTCGGCAGAGACTGAAGAGGTCCTGAGGGACTGTTTCCGTTCTGCTGTGTGGGACAACCTCTGCAGCCCCCTGGAGGATGACCTCAACAGCATCACAGACTGCATTACGGATTACATGAACTTCTGTGTGGACAACACCGTACCCATCAAAAAGGTACGGTGTTTTTCTAACAACAAGCCATGGATAAATCCTGAAATTAAGGCTCTCCTCAAGGAGAAGAAGAGAGTCTTTAGATCTGGAGACAAACAGAAGCTGAGAGTTGTTCAGAAGAAGCTGAAATGGTAGATAAGGCAAGGAAAGGAAAACTACAGGAGGAAGACGGAAGAGCAGCTGCAACAAGACAACATCAGAGGGGTTTGGAACAGCCTGAAGACAATCTCAGGACAAAAACCAACCCCCCAGGCTGCAGGAGACTTGGGGTGGGTGAATGACCTAAATAAATATTTTAATAGGTTTGATCAACCACCCACCCCTCCCACAGCATCGTCCCCCCTGCTGCAATCTCCTTCATCTTCAGGGACTGCCTGTCCTTCATCTCAGGACTTCACACCTCTCAGCTTCACACCTCCCAGCTCCCAGTCATTACACCCACCCCCGGCTTCTGTGGACTCCAACATACACACCCCTCCCCCAAAACCCCCTCTCTCCATCTCAGCACTTCAAGTGAGGAACGAGCTTCGCAAGATCAAGGTGCGTAAGGCTGCAGGTCCAGATGGCGTCAGCTCCAGACTCCTGAGGTGCTGCGCAGATGAACTGTGTGGCATCCTAGGTTATCTGTTCAACCTGAGCCTGTCACTGGGGAAAGTACCACAGCTGTGGAAGACCTCCTGTGTGGTACCGGTACCAAAGACCTCCCATCCCAAGGACCTCAGCAGCTACAGGCCGGTAGCCCTGACATCGCATCTGATGAAGACCCTCGAGAGGTTGGTTCTAAACCATCTGCGCCCCCTGGTGAGGTCTTCATTGGATCCGCTGCAGTTTGCTTACCAGCCTGGCATTGGGGTGGAGGACGCCATCATCTACCTCCTGCACCGAGCTCTGACTCACCTGGAGAAGCCTGGAAGCACTGTGAGGATCATGTTCTTTGATTTCTCCAGTGCTTTCAACACCATCCAGCCACGACTTCTGAGGGACAAGCTGGAGCTATCGGGAGTGGACCACCACATGTCCCAGTGGATACTGGACTACCTCACAGAACGTCCACAGTATGTGAGGTCACAGGGCTGTGTCTCTGACACGCTGATCTGCAGTACGGGGGCCCCACAGGGAACTGTGCTGGCACCGTTCCTCTTCACCCTCTACACTGCAGACTTCTCCATCAACTCCCCACGCTGCCACCTACAGAAGTTCTCTGACGACTCTGCCATAGTCGGCCTCATCACAGGTGAGGACGACTCAGAGAACAGACAGAGGACTCTGGACTTTGTGGACTGGTGTCAGCAGAACCACCTGCTGATCAACGCCGGAAAAACCAAGGAGTTGGTGGTGGACTTCTGGAGACACAGACCCACCACACTGACACCGGTGAACATCCAGGGAGTGGACATTGAGATAGTGGACTCTTATAGGTACCTGGGTGTTCACCTGAATAATAAACTGGACTGGAGCCACAACACTGATGCTCTTTACAGGAAGGGTCAGAGCAGACTCTACCTGCTGAGGCGGCTGAGGTCATTTGGAGTACAGGGAGCGCTTTTAAAGACCTTCTATGACTCTGTGGTGGCATCCGTCATTTTTTACAGTGTGGTATGTTGGAGCAGCGGTTTATCGGCAGCTGAGAGGAAGAGGTTGGATAAACTCATCAGGAAGGCCAGCTCTGTTCTGGGATGCACCCTGGACCCAGTGCAGGTGGTGGGAGACAGAAGGACTCTGGCCAAAATAACATCTCTGATGGACAGAGTCTCCCACCCCATGCATGTAAATGTTGCTGAACTGCAGAGCTGCTTCAGTGACAGACTGCTGCATCCTAGATGCATGAAGGAGCGTTTCCGCCGGTCCTTCCTCCCTGCAGCTGTCAGACTGTACAATCAGAACTGCTCCCAACAAACACAGATGTCTACATCAGCGCTGTAACAACTTCTACTGTTATAACTTGCACATTACTTTTCTCAGCTTATATATACACTAACTTATTGGAAGTTACATGTCTACTTTTTAATGCACAGGTACAATAAACAATCTGCACTTTTCTAATTATTCTATATATTCTTAACTATTTAAACATCTTTCAGTATCCTGCTCCGTTTGCACACTATGTGTACGCTAATTTAAACAACTGTACAGTACTCTGCTCTGGTAACTATTGTCCATGATGTAAATATGTAAAAATTGTGCTTCTGTTCTGTGTCCTGCTCTGTTTGTATATGTGTGTTTTTGCTGCTGATACAACCAAATTTCCCCTTGTGGGACAATTAAAGGATTATTCTATTCTATTCTATTCTATTCTATTCTATCTAAGCCTCATAATGTTTTTTTTAGTGTTTAGTGTGTTTAATTCAAACTCTCGTTCATTTCCCCCCTTAGTGTGTTTACCTTGTGCAGGTGTCAACACGGTAATCATACTCAGGTGTGGACCAAAACAACTCCAACAACCACACCAAGAGCTTTTCAAGGAGTTTGTCTCAGTCGGGTTCCAAACAAACTCCAGAGCGGTTAGTTTATGGTGTGAACGAGAGCCAACCAAAGTCTAACTCTGATCCAACGCAACTACCAGAAGCACATTCCAAGTTTGGGCTAAACACCTTTCACTAGCCATGTATGCTTTGCATGCTAGGATGTAGCAGGGTACCATAGATGCCAACTAGCAGTGAAATTAATATAACTTCTCCACAGTCTCCAATAGTCCATAACATGGCACTTTTTCTCTTGTATTCACTTTTGTTGCTCTTGATCCAGACACATCTAGCCTATAAGCTCAGTGAATGTTCTCACTTTGTGTATAATGATGCATTTTAGTTCGCTTGGAGTTCACTTGAATTTTTCTCAGTGTAACAATCTAACCATGGGAAAAAGCTACAAATTTACAAAGCGAGCAACTGATTCAGACCACAGGAAACAAACTACAGGTGTAAAAAAGCCCTTAGACAGTTAATTTGCCAATGAAATTCTCTGACAAATAACGGCTTGTTCTAAGGCTCACGCCATCTGCACTCCAGCTTTAGTCAATTAAATTCTACTATTTTATTAGCTGCTACTAAGCACTAATTAGCAAGGATTTAACTCTGTGTGAAACACTCTTAGACTTTAAAATAATCTAGTAAGTAAAAAAAGCACACAGACAAACAGAAAGACTGATTCATATAGATATGAAAACTAGGGCTGCCACGATTAGTCGACTAGTCACGATTACGTCGACTATCAAAATCGTCGACGACTGATTTAATAGTCGACGCGTCGTTTGAAGCTTTGTAAGATCCCAAAAGACGCAGAAATAAGTAGTAGGATTTAAGAGTGTAATAACGGACTGAAACAGAAGATGGCAGCACTGCATGTACAAGGATGCCAGCTGCCGTTAAACCCCGAAGAAGAAGTAGCTCTGTCCCAGAATTCATAGCGCAGCCCAGCTCAGTTTCCAACAATGGCGGCAGCTAGTTAGTTTTAATATTACTCTTATTATTCTTTCTGGGTCATAAAATAAACGTTTAACATATTTTCAGGCGAGAATGTAGCTGTGCAAACCTCAAATATCTGCTCAGTTTATCAAGACACCACATATTTTCAAAAGCGCTCCGACGTTTTCGGAGACGTCTGTTACCCACTAGCTCGATAGCTAGCCGGGGGCAAGGCTCACTAGAGCCCGTGAGAACACCGGACTCCCGGCAAATCGTTTTCAAACCCACCACCGTCTTTCGCTACTCAGGTTAAACATATATAAGTCACTTAGATAACTTAAAATGTTCTTGTTTGGCTTTTTTTAGTATTTTATTTGTTCCTGAGTAAATCGGTTTGGCTGAGATTAAAGTTATAGTTTTTACACAGCTGAATAAACATCATGCAGACAACTGATTATCAGAAGTGTGAGATGCTCGAGAATATACTCCGATGTCCCGTTATATTTTAGATAGCAAGGAGCAGACGGCTGAGTTTATTAAACTTCACCGAAACAATCTGCAAATTTCATTAAAATTTAATAAACTATCATCTTGTTTTTATTTTTAGTTAGCACATACCTTAAACACTTGTAAGCTAATGATAGTTATATAAGAGCAGATGCTGCTGGTGCAATAAGCTGTACGTTTTACGTCCAATGGATGCATGATCTGATTAGTTGACTAATCGCAAAAATAATCGGTGACTAGTCGACTATCAAAATAATCGTTTGTGGCAGCCCTAATGAAAACCATTCACCGACCCACATAATCTTGACACAAAAGTCCTTACCCCGAGCTGTGGCCACCTCTCCTTCATGCCAGGCCAGGCAGTGAAAGGCAGTAGGTGCAATACCGACAGGAAAGCTGATTTCCGTCCCCTGCACAGTGGTCCGTGTGTCGCTCACTGACACGTCCCGCAGGATACGAGGCCTCAGACGGATCCTGAGCGTGAAGCACAGTCGAACATGTAACTAATAAGATCACATGCTACGAGACAATCTTTGTGTTATTTTACTGTATTGTGTATATTCATTCAGCAGAAGCTTCACTTTAAAAAGAATGTGTCTCAGGGTCAAAACCCTGTCATGATAACACATCAGTAAGGAAGCAACTGGACTTCTTTAAGTTTCCTGAAGACGTTTAAACGCTCATCCGAGAAGCTTCTTCAGTTCTAAGACCAAATGGTGGAGGGTCCCAGGTATTTAAAGCTCTAGTGGGAGTTGTCCCTAAGACGGTTGCTGACCCACTACTGATCATGTGCCTCATTACATGAGCCAAGGTGTGAAAAAGGGAAAGTGAAAAGTGAAAAATGACACAAACCCTTTTTTACACCTTGGCTCATGTGATAAGTCTAGCTTAGCTGCTTTTCTTTCCAAGTTCCTTGGATTATTATGACCTGGATGATTGAGAACCTACACAGACACTTTCCTAATGAAGTTATATTCCTCTGAATGTGAAGAGGCAGAAGACTTGGGGATTCTGTTTTCCCCAAAGCTATTACTGGTGATATATTAAAGAAACAATCCAATGTGATCATTTCTCAAAGGGACAAAAGTTATCAGCAAAATGGTAACAGACTCGTGGCAAAAACATACACTGTGACTTTACAAAAAAGGCACTTTATCAGTCTTCATGGAGACATTAGGAAAGCTGAGAGGAATGCAGAAGGAGACACGGGAGAAAACATCCTCACAAAAAAAATCTTTATCCCAGCAGTAGTGCAACTTTCCAAACTGTTCACCACAGGAGGTTGGAGGAACGGTGCAGCGTCAACACTGAGTAAAACCTAAAACAGCCTGTTACTGATTATTTGGTATCACAGCAACAAAAACTGTACTACAGAAATCAGTTACAGCCATCCAAAGTCCACAGAAACAGGCCTGTGCCCTCTCATGATCTTTGGCTCGGTAGCGAAAGTGTTTTTCAGTTGTGTTTGCTCCTATTCCATTCATAATGTAGAGATTATTTCTTTAGTGTGTTGAAGCTGCGCCACTGCAGTGCTGCCTGCATGTCTGTGGTCACAATGAACGTCAAAAAAATGTTTCTCCTTTGTGCTGCCTTTAGATAGATGGTCTGGTAAACATTGCAAAAAAAAAAATCACTATGGAAACACGTGCATTATGCTAGTGCAATAATGTCTGGATCAACTTTATTTTGCTCACTGTACCTTTTGTAAGCCAGCAGATTGCCGTCCCTGGTGCAGCATTCATCTGCTCCAGCTGCATAATAATCCCAGGTGGCCTTTGAGAGATGCTCCTTAGCATACTCCTCAAAGTCTGTCAGGCATACCATCTGCATCTCTCCACAACAAACTCCCTCTCTGTGTAGGAGCAGAATTTTTCAGGTTTCAGTGTAATCTTGGCAACAAAGCAGCAGAAAATACAATCAACCATTGATATGTGTACTCTTAGATCTGTGCATATCATTTTAAATGAAAGCATGCTATATAACCAGTGACTGACTGAAAATAAAGATTTCTAGTATTTAAAATTACTGCTGGTCAATGCCAAGCACTGCTGACTTTATCACAGCTTAATCTTATCTGTTCACTCAACCAGCTAAACAGAATTTTCTGCATTGCATGCGAGACAAACAGCCCCAGTCACTGCATGTGTAAAGTTACAGCTTCAAGACTTACCACAAGTTACTGATATTCCAACAACAAAATTCCCCTACTCTAAAAGGACACAGCCTCTGTGAAGCACTAACTATTGCGACATCGCTGCTCAAACTGAAATGCCCCTCCTATCAGTGAATGCCGTGCAATCGATGACCCGCCAGTTAAAGTTCTGCACATCTGAGTGAGAAACATAAACTGGTTTAGTTTTCCTTTTTCCTCTAGTTTGTGTCCCAGTTCTTGTTTTCCTACCTTTGCTTTTGTCTCAATCAGAATCAAACTTTCATTGCGGCATTATGAGAGCCGCTGACAGTGTAAGTGACCAGCGGGTGACCCCTGGCCTTATTGTGTTTACACAAGCTGGAAATGTGCTGATGATGACTGGGACTACAGGTCCTTCTCAAAAAATTAGCACATTGTGATAAAGTTCATTATTTCCTGTAATGTACTGATAAACATTAGACTTTCCTATATTTTAGATTCATTACACACAACTGAAGTAGTTCAAGCCTTTCGTTGTTTTAATATTGATGATTTTGGCATACATAACTCATGAAAACCCAAAATTCCTATCTCAAAAAATTAGCATATCATGAAAAGGTTCTCTAAACGAGCTATTAACCTAACCATCTGAATCAACGAATTAACTCTAAACACCTGCAAAAGATTCCTGAGGCTTTTAAAAACTCCCAGCCTGGTTGATTACTCAAAACCGCAATCATGGGTAAGACTGCCAACCTGACTGCTGTCCAGAAGACCATCATTGACACCCTCAAGCAAGAGGGTAAGACACAGAAAGAAATTTCTGAATGAATAGGCTGTTCCCAGAGTGCTGTATCAAGGCACCTCAGTGGGAAGTCTGTGGGAAGGAAAAAGTGTGGCAGAAAATGCTGCACAACGAGAAGAGGTGACTGGACCCTGAGGAAGATTGTGGAGAAGAACCGATTCCAGACCTTGGGGGACCTGCGGAAGAAGTGGACTGAGTTTGGAGTAGAAACATCCAGAGCCACCGTGTACAGGCGTGTGCAGGAAATGGGCTACAGGTGCCGCATTCCCCAGGTCAAGCCACTTTTGAACCACAAACAGCGGCAGAAGCGCCTGACCTGGGCTACAGAGAAGCAGCACTGGACTGTTGCTCAGTGGTCCAAAGTACTTTTTTCGGATGAAAGCAACTTTTGCATGTCATTCGGAAATCAAGGTGCCAGAGTCTGGAGGAAGACTGGGGAGAGGGAAATGCCAAAATGCCTGAAGTCCAGTGTCAAGTACCCACAGTCAGTGATGGTCTGGGGTGCCATGTCAGCTGCCGGTGTTGGTCCACTGCGTTTTATCAAGGGCAGGGTCAATGCAGCTAGCTATCAGGAGATTTTGGAGCACTTCATGCTGCCATCTGCTGAAAAGCTTTATGGAGATGAAGATTTCATTTTTCAGCACGACCTGGCACCTGCTCACAGTGCCAAAACCACTGGTAAATGGTTTACTGACCATGGTATTACTGTGCTCAATTGGCCTGCCAACTCTCCTGACCTGAACCCCATAGAGAATCTGTGGGATATTGTGAAGAGAAAGTTCAGAGACACAAGACCCAACACTCTGGATGAGCTTAAGGCCGCTATCGAAGCATCCTGGGCCTCCATAACACCTCAGCAGTAGGGCTGGGTATCGTCACTGATTTCTAGAATCGATTCGTTTCCGATTCACAAGGTCCCGAATCGATTCGATCCACGATTCGATTCGATTTCATTCGATTCGATTCAATTCGATTCAATTCGATTTGAATCTGGGAAATTTTGACAGTCAGAAATATTATAATTCAGATCAGTACATTTACATATTTTTGTATCTATAAAAAGGAAGCTGACACACGCAAGACTTTATCAAAGGTGTGAGCGTCACAGCAGATGCCTTTGTGTCAAAGTAGCTGAAGATAAAACACAGAAAAACATGAAGGTGGTTTTCCTGGCCTGGGATTTTATAAAAATATTCTGCAGTACATCAAAAACGAAAGAAAACCATTAATCAACATATGAACGTTACCTCTGAAGTTACAGTGGTTTTATTAGAGACACGGCTAAGCTTTTTGCATCATTTTAAAAAGTTTAAATTTGTTCAGTATTGAACGGCAGAAATTAGGTTTTCTTTTCGGAAGTATGTAAAACGAAAAAAAAAAACAGCAGCCGACAGCGCTGTAAACAACGGTAGACTTGTGCGTAATAGGCAAGCGAATAGTGCAGAAAACAGATTTTTAGACGGGAAACTGTTCTTGAAGTACAGAGAGAGAGAGAGAGAGAGAGCTGTGCATGAAGTGTGATTTTATCGTGGTGGAAGCAAAGCATCAAAAGTCAGAGAGAATTCATGATGATGTTTATGTGAAGAGTAGTTTGGATCTTCTTTTGCTGCTGGTTCGGTCAATATTGTTTGGAGAGAGATAAAACTAACAGCTTTAGAATCAGCGCAAAAAGGGCGTGAACACAAAGCACGGACCCGCCGACAGATCAGAATCAGCGAGCTGTCGGCTTTCAGCCCCGACGGTGTCCGTGCCGTCGGGTGAGAAAGGCGACATCTCACTGATTCTGATCCGCAGGTCTGCGCTTTGTGTTTACGTCTCTGTGCAGAATCCGTGTTCCTGCTCTCATTTACTGTCTTAGCTGTTTGGTGGTTGTTGAAATTTTGTGAGGTTTCACCTGAGATTCTGGCATTTCGGGCAAAATAAATTTATATTAAAAAAATCGATTCAGGATTTTAATGAATCGATTTCACGTTATCCAAGCCAGAATCGATTTTAATCGATAAATCGATTATAAAAACCCACCCCTACTCAGCAGTGCCACAGGCTGATTGCCTCCATGCCACGCCGCATTGAAGCAGTCATTTCTGCAAAAGGATTCCCTACCAAGTATTGAGTGCATAACTGAACATAATTATTTGAAGGTTGACTTTTTTTTTGTAATAAAAACACTTTTCTTTAATTGGTCGGATGAAATATGCTAATTTTTTGAGATAGGAATTTTGGGTTTTCATGAGTTATGTATGCCAAAATCATCGATATTAAAACAATGAAAGGCTTGAACTACTTCAGTTGTGTGTAATGAATCTAAAATATATGAAAGTCTAATGTTTATCAGTACATTACAGGAAATAATGAACTTTATCACAATATGCTAATTTTTTGAGAAGGACCTGTATAGTGAGGATGAGAGGCATCTGACAGTGTCGTGTGGTCCAGATGGAACATACAGCATATGGGCATACATATTTACTCACTGTTTACCCAGGATCCTACATGCTAATGTATATACAACAGGGCCTTTTGTCAGGTGGGAGCTCGTTTTGTTACATGTTCTTAATAGTCAGCATGAAATTATGAGGGTATGCTCAATATACTTATGCTGAAAAAAGGTTTAGGTGCGCCTGTCCAACTGCTTCTTGATGAAAATGTCTTTAATCAGTCAATCACATAGCAGCAACTCGTTTAGACATGTAGACATGAGATGACCTGCTCAACCTGAGCGTCAGAATGGAGAAGAAAGGTGATTTTAAACATGGCAGGCTTGTTAGTGCTACATGGGTTGGTGTGAGTATTTCAGAGACTACTGATCTACTGGGATTTTCCAGCACCACCATCTCTTATTTTTACAGGGAATTGGCTAAAAAAAATAAAATATCCCGCAAGCAGCAGTTCTCTGGAAGAAAATGCCTTGTTGATACCAGAGGTCAGAGGTGAATAACCAGAATCTTTTATCCTGACAGGAATGCAATTGTAACTCAAATAACTACCCATTACAACTAAGATATCTAGAAGAGCAGCTGTGAATACATGAATTCATCTTGGAATATTTTCTTAGAACACTTTGGGCACCTTAGTACCAATTGAGCATTGATTAAATGCCTCGGCCTATCTGTTAATAACCATGTCTGTCCATTTATGACCACAGGATAGACCCTTTGAGTCTTCACGTGAATGTCGCTTAAATTTAGCCAATATGAAGGCTAAGCTGTAATTGTGACATGAACATGGGCCTACCAGGTACAGGTGCCCGTTTTCCCCCTTTCTCGGTGTGCTGATACAAGCATGTTAGCAGGTGGGACAGTTGTGAAAGAAGCGCTGAATGACGTTGTTAGCTCTTAGCATTAAACCCGAACCCAACCTGTGACTCATCTCAAAATATTGGGGCGTGCCTATTGAATTTTAGGCTCTCTTAAAAAAATGTTTATCGACATTTTTAGCAACTTTAAAATATTTTCTTTAATAATTAAAGTGTGTTTGACTGTTTTAATTGGGTCTAAAATACAAATTAAAAACCAAAGACACTTCTCTGTATGTTTATATTTGTCTTGAAGTCTGACTGGTACAGACAGAACCCCCCCACACACTATTTGTTTTTGGTTCGTTCCAGCTGGAGAGGCGTTACTAATGAACATAAATGTAAGTAAAAGTTAATTAAGTAAATAAATAAACAAATGTCATTCTCAACTCACGCTACGAAATATGTTTTATCTTAATAAATGTATAAAATATAAAGAATTTCTCTGTTTAAAGTGACAGCACCGAAAAAAGGTCTGTAGTAACAGGACGACAAGCTAGCTGATAAATTGTTATAAGAAAAGCAACAAAATGTTTTGAAAATGAACTAATTACCTCTTTTACCCATGACAGTGATTAACACTATACCTAAATTTTAGATATAGAAAACCTGCATGCTCTGTCTTTATTAACTTATTAACGTGACCATAAAAATTTAATCAACGTTAAAACTGTTTTCTTATGTTACTTTTTATGAAAACACCATGGAGTTGTAAAACTGCTAAGAAAGCCTTGATGACATTCAAGACCATTTCACTATCCAAAGCTTGAACAAAACTGGAATCCAGAGGCTGTTTGCTGAATGGCCGACATGTGCAGAAAACTAATGTGTTTACAATACCTGCTCATTTATATTCTCAGCCCTGTCAAGACTTGACAAAAACTTTCTGGCAGTGCATTCAATGAATCAGGAGACAGAAAGCATAAAACGGATGTTAAATTTGTATCGATTACTCACCGATTACAATTGTTCATTCTGTTAGCAGAGCTTCTTTCCTGACACATTCATAACCTGTAAACAGACCACAACCAAAATGTGAACACATTTTAGTAGTATTACAAGTATTACAACTACAACCACCAGAAAACTGACATTGCAGCTCTTTCTTACTCATAATACTGCTACGATTACAGCTAATAGTACTGATACTTTTTCTGACTTCTGCTCATGTACTAGCACTTCAAGTCCATACATATAAAATAACAACACTGCTTTTATTCTTTTTATGCCAGTTACAACAATTGATCTGTAATTACTAGTTAAGGAGTTCACCTAATCAGTTAATTTAAGTGTTATTTCCCATGTCTGTTGGGAAATAACACTTTCTGACATCCGCTGTCAGAAAAAAAGGTGCATTAAAAAAGTATTATTGCTGTGTTTGCTATATAGTAACTATGCTGTTATACTTACGTCTACTAGCATTTGAGATATAAAAGCTGTGCCTACTATTTTTTAAAGAATTGGTTGTTTTAGATTTTCCACCAAAGTTAAGACAAAGTTTGTGAATTTAAATTGTATCCAGAGATAAGGCGGCATCTGTTTTTAGTTAATCCACTGATCTTCTGTGTTAAGTATTATTTAATAGTAACCTACAAAAAACCTTTTAGAACAGAAAACCTTTCAGAATAGCTTTCAGCTATGAACACTTGAGGGCAGTCTAATACTGAATGAAGGTCCTTTCTTAAAGCTCCAGTCAACATCTGCAAACCAGGTAAAGAGCTTGTATTTAATGTCTGTCATCCGTGAACACTATACATCTAGAACTACAACACAACACGGCATAAACCTTGTTCAACCCTGCGCTCAGAGGTCTGTTAAACTTGTATGTATTAATATGAATTATGTATTATTTTAACCCTTGTAATAAAAATACTTGAATACAAATGGGATAATTTCCTCAGTTAGATTTTTCTTATCTCCTTTGTAAAAAAAATGTTCACTAAAAATTTTGTAAAACAGAAAAATAAGTTGCTTTTACTGCACTGTTTATTTTACAGCTCGGCAGGACTGCTATGATTTATTACTCTTTTTACTGAGATATTATGTTTATTTTTAGGTTCAGTTTTTTAAGTGTGGCTGAATGTTTGTGATGAATGTGAGCCTCTGTCCTGTGTAGACTGTGAAAGGTGTCAGTTATTTAGCTCCATTGAATGGCGGCTGTGAGCACATTGTCCAGGTAGATTTCTAGAATACCTGGTGTTTGGTTTGTAAGATACAAAACAATTTGAAGGTTTAATGAGCTACTGTTATACAGCAGGTTGGTGTATGGTACACTGGCTTTAGTAATGCTGCTCACCAGCAAGTAGAACCAACACAACCTGACACTTTGCTGTTTTTAATTTATTTGGCGGATAAATCCTGAGATTCTACATTTAAATGACTCGCCTACAAAGCAGAATCCAATAACGGGAAGGCAGTGTAAGTAGATAGTTGCTGAAGTGTATAATTCAGTGTCTTACCTTAACCTGTGCTCTTTGGCAGGCCTACAGTAGGTGTTGGTTCCCTTCTCATGTGACAAGGTCGTGTCAAAGGGCAGTGCAGCCCTCAAATCCTACCTCCCCCACCACAAGCCCTCTCGCAGTGTGAGGCTCCGCCCACAGTGGGTCAACAACAGCTAAGCCTCTCGTCAGCACTCTTTTTCCTGGTCTTTCTTTGTGCCAAAACCCACCAAAAGCTTGGTGAGGTCAGTTCTATTGATCCATCACTCATAAATATACCAAACTCACAATATCGATTAGACATCTGTGTTTTACATGTAGAAATACTTAGAACACTTGGAGCAACAAACATCTCCTCTTCTTCTTTTGTTTTTAAGCTGTGGCAAATAAGTCTCAGCAAGTTTTCATGTTTAACGGTTCATTAACAGAGAAACGTGGGCACAGCAGAAGAATATGACTAGTTGCACAATGAGACAGAATCTCTTTATACTTGTATGAAAGCTTCCTTCTATCTTTGAAAAATCCCCAGAATCACTGCTGCATGAAAAATCCCTTAACTGTCTATGCCATTTAGCCATCCTGTCTCTTCAGCAATGGCATGACTATTCTCAGACATCCCTCAAAAATCCGAAAATAAAAAACAAATAGAAAAATGAATAAAAACACAGTCATACTTAAATCACATGATTGCACATCTAATGTATTGAGTTAAATCACATAAGCAAGTTGTAAGGGTAAAAAAGGTTATACCACTTGTATATTGTGAATTACTCACACTTTATTATTTTTGATTTTTATTTGAAGCTTATTTCATCCTCCGTAACGCCCTTACAACTTTCCTACTTTTCTCCCTCACATGCGCTCTTTAACCCTCCTTCCTATCTTCATATCTCCTTCCATTCCTTCCTTTCGTTTTTCCTCCCCATAAACACTCCTTCCTTTTCTTTTGCCTTTAAAGCATTTCCTCTTTCCTTCTATTCCTCCAGTTTCCCCTTTCTTGCTTATTTTCTCCTCTTGAGGACCATTCCTTCTTGTGTTTTGAATATTTTGTGAGAGTCAACAATTATGTGACTGTGTGTGTGTGTGTGCCTCTGAAAAGCTGTTAAGCAAAGTTAAACGATGACCCTTCCATATTGAATCTTCATTGCACAAGAAAGGAGAATAGCTTTGTAATAGCTAGTTGCATTGTTAAACAAGAGTGTATAGTAATAGATTTGATCCAAATAACATCAAATTTAAGAAAAAAAAGCATTGTGAGATAAGAGACTCTTCCTGGAACTGTCAAACTGTTGAGTAGAGTGGGGACACTATGACAGGTGTTTTAAGAATCTTTATATATAAAACACAGATGTCCCAACCTTTGACATAATAAGCTTGTTATGTTTAGGTCCCCACCCGTGAGTGATGGCTTGATGGAAAGATATGAAAGAAAATTGTATGAATGCCACAGTGTCTCAGCTCATTCAGGACGTAACAAAATGCCTCAAAAAGTTGTTCAAGCATTTTAAAACAGCAGTGGGGTGCAGCAATGCTAAATTAGATTCTCTCGCTCCAATTACGCTTCAGCATTTGAATTGAATTTGCTCTTTGTAAATACAATATCTTCAGTAACAAGACCTGGCTTCCT